>NC_061795.1:33095462-33264871 GCF_021462225.1 Girardinichthys multiradiatus | reverse complement strand
TCGAGATCAAAGAAATTTGAGATGAAAGTCAGAATTGTGAGATCAAAGTTAGAATTCTCAGAAACAAAAGTCCGAATTCTGAGATCAAAGTTAGAATTCTCAGAAACAAGAGTCAGAATTCTGAGATCAAAGTTAGAAGTCTCAGAAACAAGAGTCAGAATTCTGAGATCAAAGAATTTTGAGATGAAAGTCAAAATTGTGAGATCAAAGTTAGAATTCTGAGATCAAAGAATTTTGAGATGAAAGTCAAAATTGTGAGATCAAAGTTAGAATTTTTAGAAACAAGAGTCAGAATTCTGAGATCAAAGAATTTTGAGATGAATGTCAAAATTGTGAGATCAAAGTTAGAATTCTCAGAAACAAGAGTCAGAATTCTGAGATCAAAGAATTTTGAGATGAAAGTCAAAATTGTGAGATCAAAGTTAGAATTCTGAGATCAAAGAATTTTTAGATGAAAGTCAAAATTGTGAGATCAAAGTTAGAATTTTTAGAAACAAGAGTCAGAATTCTGAGATCAAAGAATTTTGAGATGAATGTCAAAATTGTGAGATCAAAGTTAGAATTTTTAGAAACAAAAGTCAGAATTCTGAGATCAAAGTTAGAATTCTCAGAAACAAAAGTCAGAATTCTGAGATCAAAGAATTTTGAGATGAAAGTCAAAATTGTGAGATCAAAGTTAGAATTCTGAGATAGAAGAATTTTGAGATGAAAGTCAAAATTGTGAGATCAAAGTTAGAATTCTCAGAAACAAAAGTCAGAATTCTGAGATCAAAGAAATTTGAGATGAAAGTCAGAACTGTGAGATCAAAGTTAGAATTCTCAGAAACAAAAGTCAGAATTCTGAGATCAAAGTTAGAATTCTCAGAAACAAAAGTCAGAATTCTGAGATCAAAGAATTTTGAGATGAAAGTCAAAATTGTGAGATCAAAGTTAGAATTCTGAGATCAAAGTTAGAATTATCAGAAACAAACGTCAGAATTCTGTGACCCAAGTTAGAATTTTCAGAAACAAAAGTAAGAATTCTGAGATTAAAGTTAGAATTCTAAGAAACAAAAGTCAGAATTCTGAGATCAAAGAATTTTGAGATGAAAGTCAAAATTGTGAGATCAAAGTTAGAATTCTCAGAAACAAAAGTCAGAATTCTGAGATCAAAGAAATTTGAGATGAAAGTCAGAACTGTGAGATCAAAGTTAGAATTCTCAGAAACAAAAGTCAGAATTCTGAGATCAAAGTTAGAATTCTCAGAAACAAAAGTCAGAATTCTGAGATCAAAGAATTTTGAGATGAAAGTCAAAATTGTGAGATCAAAGTTAGAATTCTCAGAAACAAAAGTCAGAATTCTGAGATCAAAGTTAGAATTCTCAGAAACAAACGTCAGAATTCTGAGATCAAAGTTAGAATTCTCAGAAACAAGAGTCAGAATTCTGAGATCAAAGTTAGAATTCTCAGAAACAAGAGTCAGAATTCTGAGATCAAAGAATTTTGAGATGAAAGTCAAAATTGTGAGATCAGTTAGAATTTTTAGAAACAAAAGTCAGAATTCTGAGATCAAAGAAATTTGAGATGAAAGTCAGAATTGTGAAATCAAAGTTAGAATTCTGAGATCAAAGTTAGAATTATCAGAAACAAACGTCAGAATTCTGTGACCCAAGTTAGAATTTTCAGAAACAAAAGTAAGAATTCTGAGATTAAAGTTAGAATTCTAAGAAACAAAAGTCAGAATTCTGAGATCAAAGAAATTTGAGATGAAAGTCAGAATTGTGAGATCAAAGTTAGAATTCTCAGAAACAAAAGTCAGAATTCTGAGATCAAAGTTAGAATTCTCAGAAACAAGAGTCAGAATTCTGAGATCACAGTTAGAATTCTCAGAAACAAGAGTCAGAATTCTGAGATCAAAGAAATTTGCGATGAAAGTCAGAATTGTGAGATGAAAGTCAAAATTGTGAGATCAAAGTTAGAATTCTCAGAAACAAAAGTCAGAATTCTGCGACCCACATTAGAATTTTCAGAAACAAAAGTCAGAATTCTGAGATCAAAGAAATTTGAGATGAAAGTCAGAATTGTGAGATCAAAGTTAGAATTCTCAGAAACAAGTCAGAATTCTGAGATCAAAGTTAGAATTCTCAGAAACAAGAGTCAGAATTCTGAGATCAAAGTTAGAATTCTCAGAAACAAGAGTCAGAATTCTGAGATCAAAGAATTTTGAGATGAAAGTCAAAATTGTGAGATCAAAGTTAGAATTCTCAGAAACAAAAGTCAGAATTCTGAGATCAAAGTTAGAATTCTCAGAAACAAGAGTCAGAATTCTGAGATCAAAGTTAGAAGTCTCAGAAACAAGAGTCAGAATTCTGAGATCAAAGTTAGAATTCTCAGAAACAAGAGTCAGAATTCTGAGATCAAAGAATTTTGAGATGAAAGTCAAAATTGTGAGATCAAAGTTAGAATTTTTAGAAACAAAAGTCAGAATTCTGAGATCAAAGAAATTTGAGATGAAAGTCAGAATTGTGAAATCAAAGTTAGAATTCTGAGATCAAAGTTAGAATTATCAGAAACAAACGTCAGAATTCTGTGACCCAAGTTAGAATTTTCAGAAACAAAAGTAAGAATTCTGAGATTAAAGTTAGAATTCTAAGAAACAAAAGTCAGAATTCTGAGATCAAAGAATTTTGAGATGAAAGTCAAAATTGTGAGATCAAAGTTAGAATTTTTAGAAACAAAAGTCAGAATTCTGAGATCAAAGAAATTTGAGATGAAAGTCAAAATTGTGAGATCAAAGTTAGAATTCTGAGATCAAAGAATTTTGAGATGAAAGTCAAAATTGTGAGATCAAAGTTAGAATTCTCAGAAACAAAAGTCAGAATTCTGAGATCAAAGAAATTTGAGATGAAAGTCAGAACTGTGAGATCAAAGTTAGAATTCTCAGAAACAAAAGTCAGAATTCTGTGATCAAAGTTAGAATTCTCAGAAACAAAAGTCAGAATTCTGAGATCAAAGAATTTTGAGATGAAAGTCAAAATTGTGAGATCAAAGTTAGAATTCTGAGATCAAAGTTAGAATTATCAGAAACAAACGTCAGAATTCTGTGACCCAAGTTAGAATTTTCAGAAACAAAAGTAAGAATTCTGAGATTAAAGTTAGAATTCTAAGAAACAAAAGTCAGAATTCTGAGATCAAAGAATTTTGAGATGAAAGTCAAAATTGTGAGATCAAAGTTAGAATTCTCAGAAACAAAAGTCAGAATTCTGAGATCAAAGAAATTTGAGATGAAAGTCAGAACTGTGAGATCAAAGTTAGAATTCTCAGAAACAAAAGTCAGAATTCTGAGATCAAAGTTAGAATTCTCAGAAACAAAAGTCAGAATTCTGAGATCAAAGAATTTTGAGATGAAAGTCAAAATTGTGAGATCAAAGTTAGAATTCTCAGAAACAAGAGTCAGAATTCTGAGATCAAAGTTAGAATTCTCAGAAACAAGAGTCAGAATTCTGAGATCAAAGTTAGAAGTCTCAGAAACAAGAGTCAGAATTCTGAGATCAAAGTTAGAATTCTCAGAAACAAGAGTCAGAATTCTGAGATCAAAGAATTTTGAGATGAAAGTCAAAATTGTGAGATCAAAGTTAGAATTTTTAGAAACAAAAGTCAGAATTCTGAGATCAAAGAAATTTGAGATGAAAGTCAGAATTGTGAGATCAAAGTTAGAATTCTGAGATCAAAGTTAGAATTATCAGAAACAAACGTCAGAATTCTGTGACCCAAGTTAGAATTTTCAGAAACAAAAGTAAGAATTCTGAGATTAAAGTTAGAATTCTAAGAAACAAAAGTCAGAATTCTGAGATCAAAGAAATTTGAGATGAAAGTCAGAATTGTGAGATCAAAGTTAGAATTCTCAGAAACAAAAGTCAGAATTCTGAGATCAAAGTTAGAATTCTCAGAAACAAGAGTCAGAATTCTGAGATCACAGTTAGAATTCTCAGAAACAAGAGTCAGAATTCTGAGATCAAAGAAATTTGCGATGAAAGTCAGAATTGTGAGATGAAAGTCAAAATTGTGAGATCAAAGTTAGAATTCTCAGAAACAAAAGTCAGAATTCTGCGACCCACATTAGAATTTTCAGAAACAAAAGTCAGAATTCTGAGATCAAAGAAATTTGAGATGAAAGTCAGAATTGTGAGATCAAACTTAGAATTCTCAGAAACAAGTCAGAATTCTGAGATCAAAGTTAGAATTCTCAGAAACAAAAGTCAGAATTCTGAGATCAAAGTTAGAATTCTCAGAAACAAAAGTCAGAATTCTGAGATCAAAGAATTTTGAGATGAAAGTCAAAATTGTGAGATCAAAGTTAGAATTCTCAGAAACAAGAGTCAGAATTCTGAGATCAAAGTTAGAAGTCTCAGAAACAAGAGTCAGAATTCTGAGATCAAAGTTAGAATTCTCAGAAACAAGAGTCAGAATTCTGAGATCAAAGAATTTTGAGATGAAAGTCAGAATTGTGAGATCAAAGTTAGAATTATCAGAAACAAAAGTCAGAATTCTGAGATCAAAGAATTTTGAGATGAAAGTCAAAATTGTGAGATCAAAGTTAGAATTCTGAGATCAAAGTTAGAATTATCAGAAACAAACGTCAGAATTCTGTGACCCAAGTTAGAATTTTCAGAAACAAAAGTAAGAATTCGGAGATTAAAGTTAGAATTCTAAGAAACAAAAGTCAGAATTCTGAGATCAAAGAAATTTGAGATGAAAGTCAGAATTGTGAGATCAAAATTAGAATTCTCAGAAACAAAAGTCAGAATTCTGAGATCAAAGTTAGAATTCTCAGAAACAAGAGTCAGAATTCTGAGATCACAGTTAGAATTCTCAGAAACAAGAGTCAGAATTCTGAGATCAAAGAAATTTGCGATGAAAGTCAGAATTGTGAGATGAAAGTCAAAATTGTGAGATCAAAGTTAGAATTCTCAGAAACAAAAGTCAGAATTCTGCGACCCACATTAGAATTTTCAGAAACAAAAGTCAGAATTCTGAGATCAAAGAAATTTGAGATGAAAGTCAGAATTGTGAGATCAAAGTTAGAATTCTCAGAAACAAGAGTCAGAATTCTGAGATCAAAGTTAGAATTCTCAGAAACAAGAGTCAGAATTCTGAGATCAAAGAATTTTGAGATGAAAGTCAAAATTGTGAGATCAAAGTTAGAATTCTCAGAAACAAAAGTCAGAATTCTGAGATCAAAGTTAGAATTCTCAGAAACAAGAGTCAGAATTCTGAGATCAAAGTTAGAAGTCTCAGAAACAAGAGTCAGAATTCTGAGATCAAAGTTAGAATTCTCAGAAACAAGAGTCAGAATTCTGAGATCAAAGAATTTTGAGATGAAAGTCAAAATTGTGAGATCAAAGTTAGAATTTTTAGAAACAAAAGTCAGAATTCTGAGATCAAAGAAATTTGAGATGAAAGTCAGAATTGTGAGATCAAAGTTAGAATTCTGAGATCAAAGTTAGAATTATCAGAAACAAACGTCAGAATTCTGTGACCCAAGTTAGAATTTTCAGAAACAAAAGTAAGAATTCTGAGATTAAAGTTAGAATTCTAAAAAACAAAAGTCAGAATTCTGAGATCAAAGAAATTTGAGATGAAAGTCAGAATTGTGAGATCAAAGTTAGAATTCTCAGAAACAAAAGTCAGAATTCTGAGATCAAAGTTAGAATTCTCAGAAACAAGAGTCAGAATTCTGAGATCACAGTTAGAATTCTCAGAAACAAGAGTCAGAATTCTGAGATCAAAGAAATTTGCGATGAAAGTCAGAATTGTGAGATGAAAGTCAAAATTGTGAGATCAAAGTTAGAATTCTCAGAAACAAAAGTCAGAATTCTGCGACCCACATTAGAATTTTCAGAAACAAAAGTCAGAATTCTGAGATCAAAGAAATTTGAGATGAAAGTCAGAATTGTGAGATCAAACTTAGAATTCTCAGAAACAAGTCAGAATTCTGAGATCAAAGTTAGAATTCTCAGAAACAAGAGTCAGAATTCTGAGATCAAAGTTAGAATTCTCAGAAACAAAAGTCAGAATTCTGAGATCAAAGAATTTTGAGATGAAAGTCAAAATTGTGAGATCAAAGTTAGAATTCTCAGAAACAAGAGTCAGAATTCTGAGATCAAAGTTAGAAGTCTCAGAAACAAGAGTCAGAATTCTGAGATCAAAGTTAGAATTCTCAGAAACAAGAGTCAGAATTCTGAGATCAAAGAATTTTGAGATGAAAGTCAAAATTGTGAGATCAAAGTTAGAATTTTTAGAAACAAAAGTCAGAATTCTGAGATCAAAGAAATTTGAGATGAAAGTCAGAATTGTGAGATCAAAGTTAGAATTCTGAGATCAAAGTTAGAATTATCAGAAACAAACGTCAGAATTCTGTGACCCAAGTTAGAATTTTCAGAAACAAAAGTAAGAATTCTGAGATTAAAGTTAGAATTCTAAAAAACAAAAGTCAGAATTCTGAGATCAAAGAAATTTGAGATGAAAGTCAGAATTGTGAGATCAAAGTTAGAATTCTCAGAAACAAAAGTCCGAATTCTGAGATCAAAGTTAGAATTCTCAGAAACAAGAGTCAGAATTCTGAGATCAAAGTTAGAATTCTCAGAAACAAGAGTCAGAATTCTGAGATCAAAGAAATTTGCGATGAAAGTCAGAATTGTGAGATGAAAGTCAAAATTGTGAGATCAAAGTTAGAATTCTCAGAAACAAAAGTCAGAATTCTGCGACCCACATTAGAATTTTCAGAAACAAAAGTCAGAATTCTGAGATCAAAGAAATTTGAGATGAAAGTCAGAATTGTGAGATCAAAGTTAGAATTCTCAGAAACAAGTCAGAATTCTGAGATCAAAGTTAGAATTCTCAGAAACAAGAGTCAGAATTCTGAGATCAAAGTTAGAAGTCTCAGAAACAAGAGTCAGAATTCTGAGATCAAAGTTAGAATTCTCAGAAACAAGAGTCAGAATTCTGAGATCAAAGAAATTTGAGATGAAAGTCAAAATTGTGAGATCAAAGTTAGAATTTTTAGAAACAAAAGTCAGAATTCTGAGATCAAAGAAATTTGAGATGAAAGTCAGAATTGTGAGATCAAAGTTAGAATTCTGAGATCAAAGTTAGAATTATCAGAAACAAACGTCAGAATTCTGTGACCCAAGTTAGAATTTTCAGAAACAAAAGTAAGAATTCTGAGATTAAAGTTAGAATTCTAAGAAACAAAAGTCAGAATTCTGAGATCAAAGAAATTTGAGATGAAAGTCAGAATTGTGAGATCAAAGTTAGAATTCTCAGAAACAAGAGTCAGAATTCTGAGATCAAAGAATTTTTAGATGAAAGTCAAAATTGTGAGATCAAAGTTAGAATTTTTAGAAACAAAAGTCAGAATTCTGAGATCAAAGAAATTTGAGATGAAAGTCAGAATTGTGAGATCAAACTTAGAATTCTCAGAAACAAGTCAGAATTCTGAGATCAAAGTTAGAATTCTCAGAAACAAGAGTCAGAATTCTGAGATCAAAGTTAGAAGTCTCAGAAACAAGAGTCAGAATTCTGAGATCAAAGAATTTTGAGATGAAAGTCAAAATTGTGAGATCAAAGTTAGAATTATCAGAAACAAGAGTAAGAATTCTGCGACCCACATTAGAATTTTCAGAAACAAAAGTCAGAATTCTGAGATCAAAGAAATTTGAGATGAAAGTCAGAATTGTGAGATCAAAGTTAAAATTTTGAGATCAAAGTTAGAATTCTCAGAAACAAAAGTCAGAAGTCTGAGATCAAATAATTTTGAGATGAAAGTCAAAATTGTGAGATCAAAGTTAGAATTCTCAGAAACAAAAGTCAGAATTCTGAGATCAAAGTTAGAATTCTCAGAAACAAGAGTCAGAATTCTGAGATCACAGTTAGAATTCTCAGAAACAAGAGTCAGAATTCTGAGATCAAAGAAATTTGCGATGAAAGTCAGAATTGTGAGATGAAAGTCAAAATTGTGAGATCAAAGTTAGAATTCTCAGAAACAAAAGTCAGAATTCTGCGACCCACATTAGAATTTTCAGAAACAAAAGTCAGAATTCTGAGATCAAAGAAATTTGAGATGAAAGTCAGAATTGTGAGATCAAAGTTAGAATTCTCAGAAACAAGTCAGAATTCTGAGATCAAAGTTAGAATTCTCAGAAACAAAAGTCAGAATTCTGAGATCAAAGTTAGAATTCTCAGAAACAAAAGTCAGAATTCTGAGATCAAAGAATTTTGAGATGAAAGTCAAAATTGTGAGATCAAAGTTAGAATTCTCAGAAACAAGAGTCAGAATTCTGAGATCAAAGTTAGAAGTCTCAGAAACAAGAGTCAGAATTCTGAGATCAAAGTTAGAATTCTCAGAAACAAGAGTCAGAATTCTGAGATCAAAGAATTTTGAGATGAAAGTCAAAATTGTGAGATCAAAGTTAGAATTTTTAGAAACAAAAGTCAGAATTCTGAGATCAAAGAAATTTGAGATGAAAGTCAGAATTGTGAGATCAAAGTTAGAATTCTGAGATCAAAGTTAGAATTATCAGAAACAAACGTCAGAATTCTGTGACCCAAGTTAGAATTTTCAGAAACAAAAGTAAGAATTCTGAGATTAAAGTTAGAATTCTAAGAAACAAAAGTCAGAATTCTGAGATCAAAGAATTTTGAGATGAAAGTCAGAATTGTGAGATCAAAGTTAGAATTCTCAGAAACAAAAGTCAGAATTCTGAGATCAAAGTTAGAATTCTCAGAAACAAGAGTCAGAATTCTGAGATCAAAGTTAGAATTCTCAGAAACAAGAGTCAGAATTCTGAGATCAAAGAAATTTGCGATGAAAGTCAGAATTGTGAGATGAAAGTCAAAATTGTGAGATCAAAGTTAGAATTCTCAGAAACAAAAGTCAGAATTCTGCGACCCACATTAGAATTTTTAGAAACAAAAGTCAGAATTCTGAGATCAAAGAAATTTGAGATGAAAGTCAGAATTGTGAGATCAAACTTAGAATTCTCAGAAACAAGTCAGAATTCTGAGATCAAAGTTAGAATTCTCAGAAACAAAAGTCAGAATTCTGAGATCAAAGTTAGAAGTCTCAGAAACAAGAGTCAGAATTCTGAGATCAAAGTTAGAATTCTCAGAAACAAGAGTCAGAATTCTGAGATCAAAGAATTTTGAGATGAAAGTCAAAATTGTGAGATCAAAGTTAGAATTTTTAGAAACAAAAGTCAGAATTCTGAGATCAAAGAAATTTGAGATGAAAGTCAGAATTGTGAGATCAAAGTTAGAATTCTGAGATCAAAGTTAGAATTATCAGAAACAAACGTCAGAATTCTGTGACCCAAGTTAGAATTTTCAGAAACAAAAGTAAGAATTCTGAGATTAAAGTTAGAATTCTAAAAAACAAAAGTCAGAATTCTGAGATCAAAGAAATTTGAGATGAAAGTCAGAATTGTGAGATCAAAGTTAGAATTCTCAGAAACAAAAGTCCGAATTCTGAGATCAAAGTTAGAATTCTCAGAAACAAGAGTCAGAATTCTGAGATCAAAGTTAGAAGTCTCAGAAACAAGAGTCAGAATTCTGAGATCAAAGAATTTTGAGATGAAAGTCAAAATTGTGAGATCAAAGTTAGAATTTTTAGAAACAAAAGTCAGAATTCTGAGATCAAAGAAATTTGAGATGAAAGTCAGAATTGTGAGATCAAAGTTAGAATTCTCAGAAACAAAAGTCAGAATTCTGAGATCAAAGTTAGAATTCTCAGAAACAAGAGTCAGAATTCTGAGATCAAAGTTAGAAGTCTCAGAAACAAGAGTCAGAATTCTGAGATCAAAGAATTTTGAGATGAAAGTCAAAATTGTGAGATCAAAGTTAGAATTCTGAGAAACAAAAGTCAGAATTCTGCGACCCACATTAGAATTTTCAGAAACAAAAGTCAGAATTCTGAGATCAAAGAAATTTGCGATGAAAGTCAGAATTGTGAGATGAAAGTCAAAATTGTGAGATCAAAGTTAGAATTCTCAGAAACAAAAGTCAGAATTCTGCGACCCACATTAGAATTTTCAGAAACAAAAGTCAGAATTCTGAGATCAAAGAAATTTGAGATGAAAGTCAGAATTGTGAGATCAAACTTAGAATTCTCAGAAACAAGTCAGAATTCTGAGATCAAAGTTAGAATTCTCAGAAACAAGAGTCAGAATTCTGAGATCAAAGTTAGAAGTCTCAGAAACAAGAGTCAGAATTCTGAGATCAAAGTTAGAATTCTCAGAAACAAGAGTCAGAATTCTGAGATCAAAGAATTTTGAGATGAATGTCAAAATTGTGAGATCAAAGTTAGAATTTTTAGAAACAAAAGTCAGAATTCTGAGATCAAAGAATTTTGAGATGAAAGTCAAAATTGTGAGATCAAAGTTAGAATTCTGAGATCAAAGTTAGAATTATCAGAAACAAACGTCAGAATTCTGTGACCCAAGTTAGAATTTTCAGAAACAAAAGTAAGAATTCTGAGATTAAAGTTAGAATTCTAAAAAACAAAAGTCAGAATTCTGAGATCAAAGAAATTTGAGATGAAAGTCAGAATTGTGAGATCAAAGTTAGAATTCTCAGAAACAAAAGTCCGAATTCTGAGATCAAAGTTAGAATTCTCAGAAACAAGAGTCAGAATTCTGAGATCAAAGTTAGAAGTCTCAGAAACAAGAGTCAGAATTCTGAGATCAAAGAATTTTGAGATGAAAGTCAAAATTGTGAGATCAAAGTTAGAATTTTTAGAAACAAAAGTCAGAATTCTGAGATCAAAGAAATTTGAGATGAAAGTCAGAATTGTGAGATCAAAGTTAGAATTCTCAGAAACAAAAGTCAGAATTCTGAGATCAAAGTTAGAATTCTCAGAAACAAGAGTCAGAATTCTGAGATCAAAGTTAGAAGTCTCAGAAACAAGAGTCAGAATTCTGAGATCAAAGAATTTTGAGATGAAAGTCAAAATTGTGAGATCAAAGTTAGAATTCTCAGAAACAAAAGTCAGAATTCTGCGACCCACATTAGAATTTTCAGAAACAAAAGTCAGAATTCTGAGATCAAAGAAATTTGAGATGAAAGTCAGAATTGTGAGATCAAAGTTAAAATTTTGAGATCAAAGTTAGAATTCTCAGAAACAAAAGTCAGAAGTCTGAGATCAAATAATTTTGAGATGAAAGTCAAAATTGTGAGATCAAAGTTAGAATTCTCAGAAACAAAAGTCAGAATTCTGAGATCAAAGTTAGAATTCTCAGAAACAAGAGTCAGAATTCTGAGATCACAGTTAGAATTCTCAGAAACAAGAGTCAGAATTCTGAGATCAAAGAAATTTGCGATGAAAGTCAAAATTGTGAGATCAAAATTAGAATTCTCAGAAACAAGTCAGAATTCTGCGACCCACATTAGAATTTTCAGAAACAAAAGTCAGAATTCTGAGATCAAAGAAATTTGAGATGAAAGTAAGAATTGTGAGATCAAAGTTAGAATTCTCAGAAACAAGTCAGAATTCTGAGATCAAAGTTAGAATTCTCAGAAACAAGAGTCAGAATTCTGAGATCAAAGTTAGAATTCTCAGAAACAAGAGTCAGAATTCTGAGATCAAAGAATTTTGAGATGAAAGTCAAAATTGTGAGATCAAAGTTAGAATTCTCAGAAACAAGAGTCAGAATTCTGAGATCAAAGTTAGAAGTCTCAGAAACAAGAGTCAGAATTCTGAGATCAAAGTTAGAATTCTCAGAAACAAGAGTCAGAATTCTGAGATCAAAGAATTTTGAGATGAAAGTCAAAATTGTGAGATCAAAGTTAGAATTTTTAGAAACAAGAGTCAGAATTCTGAGATCAAAGAATTTTGAGATGAAAGTCAAAATTGTGAGATCAAAGTTAGAATTCTGAGATCAAAGTTAGAATTATCAGAAACAAACGTCAGAATTCTGTGACCCAAGTTAGAATTTTCAGAAACAAAAGTAAGAATTCTGAGATTAATGTTAGAATTCTCAGAAACAAAAGTCAGAATTCTGAGATCAAAGAAATTTGAGATGAAAGTCAGAATTGTGAGATCAAAGTTAGAATTCTCAGAAACAAAAGTCAGAATTCTGAGATCAAAGTTAGAATTCTCAGAAACAAGAGTCAGAATTCTGAGATCACAGTTAGAATTCTCAGAAACAAGAGTCAGAATTCTGAGATCAAAGAAATTTGCGATGAAAGTCAGAATTGTGAGATGAAAGTCAAAATTGTGAGATCAAAGTTAGAATTCTCAGAAACAAAAGTCAGAATTCTGCGACCCACATTAGAATTTTCAGAAACAAAAGTCAGAATTCTGAGATCAAAGAAATTTGAGATGAAAGTCAGAATTGTGAGATCAAAGTTAGAATTCTCAGAAACAAGTCAGAATTCTGAGATCAAAGTTAGAATTCTCAGAAACAAGAGTCAGAATTCTGAGATCAAAGTTAGAAGTCTCAGAAACAAGAGTCAGAATTCTGAGATCAAAGTTAGAATTCTCAGAAACAAGAGTCAGAATTCTGAGATCAAAGAATTTTGAGATGAAAGTCAAAATTGTGAGATCAAAGTTAGAATTTTTAGAAACAAAAGTCAGAATTCTGAGATCAAAGAAATTTGAGATGAAAGTCAGAATTGTGAGATCAAAGTTAGAATTCTGAGATCAAAGTTAGAATTATCAGAAACAAACGTCAGAATTCTGTGACCCAAGTTAGAATTTTCAGAAACAAAAGTAAGAATTCTGAGATTAAAGTTAGAATTCTAAAAAACAAAAGTCAGAATTCTGAGATCAAAGAAATTTGAGATGAAAGTCAGAATTGTGAGATCAAAGTTAGAATTCTCAGAAACAAAAGTCAGAATTCTGAGATCAAAGTTAGAATTCTCAGAAACAAGAGTCAGAATTCTGAGATCAAAGTTAGAAGTCTCAGAAACAAGAGTCAGAATTCTGAGATCAAAGAATTTTGAGATGAAAGTCAAAATTGTGAGATCAAAGTTAGAATTTTTAGAAACAAAAGTCAGAATTCTGAGATCAAAGAAATTTGAGATGAAAGTCAGAATTGTGAGATCAAACTTAGAATTCTCAGAAACAAAAGTCAGAATTCTGAGATCAAAGTTAGAATTCTCAGAAACAAGAGTCAGAATTCTGAGATCAAAGTTAGAAGTCTCAGAAACAAGAGTCAGAATTCTGAGATCAAAGAATTTTGAGTTGAAAGTCAAAATTGTGAGATCAAAGTTAGAATTCTCAGAAACAAAAGTCAGAATTCTGCGACCCACATTAGAATTTTCAGAAACAAAAGTCAGAATTCTGAGATCAAAGAAATTTGCGATGAAAGTCAGAATTGTGAGATGAAAGTCAAAATTGTGAGATCAAAGTTAGAATTCTCAGAAACAAAAGTCAGAATTCTGCGACCCACATTAGAATTTTCAGAAACAAAAGTCAGAATTCTGAGATCAAAGAAATTTGAGATGAAAGTCAGAATTGTGAGATCAAAGTTAGAATTCTCAGAAACAAGTCAGAATTCTGAGATCAAAGTTAGAATTCTCAGAAACAAGAGTCAGAATTCTGAGATCAAAGTTAGAAGTCTCAGAAACAAGAGTCAGAATTCTGAGATCAAAGTTAGAATTCTCAGAAACAAGAGTCAGAATTCTGAGATCAAAGAATTTTGAGATGAAAGTCAAAATTGTGAGATCAAAGTTAGAATTTTTAGAAACAAAAGTCAGAATTCTGAGATCAAAGAATTTTGAGATGAAAGTCAAAATTGTGAGATCAAAGTTAGAATTCTGAGATCAAAGTTAGAATTATCAGAAACAAACGTCAGAATTCTGTGACCCAAGTTAGAATTTTCAGAAACAAAAGTAAGAATTCTGAGATTAAAGTTAGAATTCTAAGAAACAAAAGTCAGAATTCTGAGATCAAAGAAATTTGAGATGAAAGTCAGAATTGTGAGATCAAAGTTAGAATTCTCAGAAACAAAAGTCCGAATTCTGAGATCAAAGTTAGAATTCTCAGAAACAAGAGTCAGAATTCTGAGATCAAAGTTAGAAGTCTCAGAAACAAGAGTCAGAATTCTGAGATCAAAGAATTTTGAGATGAAAGTCAAAATTGTGAGATCAAAGTTAGAATTTTTAGAAACAAAAGTCAGAATTCTGAGATCAAAGAAATTTGAGATGAAAGTCAGAATTGTGAGATCAAAGTTAGAATTCTCAGAAACAAAAGTCAGAATTCTGAGATCAAAGTTAGAATTCTCAGAAACAAGAGTCAGAATTCTGAGATCAAAGTTAGAAGTCTCAGAAACAAGAGTCAGAATTCTGAGATCAAAGAATTTTGAGTTGAAAGTCAAAATTGTGAGATCAAAGTTAGAATTCTCAGAAACAAAAGTCAGAATTCTGCGACCCACATTAGAATTTTCAGAAACAAAAGTCAGAATTCTGAGATCAAAGAAATTTGAGATGAAAGTCAGAATTGTGAGATCAAAGTTAAAATTTTGAGATCAAAGTTAGAATTCTCAGAAACAAAAGTCAGAAGTCTGAGATCAAATAATTTTGAGATGAAAGTCAAAATTGTGAGATCAAAGTTAGAATTCTCAGAAACAAAAGTCAGAATTCTGAGATCAAAGAATTTTGAGATGAAAGTCAAAATTGTGAGATCAAAGAATTTTTAGAAACAAAAGTCAGAATTCTGAGATCAAAGAAATTTGAGATGAAAGTCAGAATTGTGAGATCAAAGTTAGAATTCTGAGATCAAAGTTAGAATTATCAGAAACAAACGTCAGAATTCTGTGACCCAAGTTAGAATTTTCAGAAACAAAAGTAAGAATTCTGAGATTAAAGTTAGAATTCTAAGAAACAAAAGTCAGAATTCTGAGATCAAAGAAATTTGAGATGAAAGTCAGAATTGTGAGATCAAAGTTAGAATTCTCAGAAACAAAAGTAAGAATTCTGAGATCAAAGTTAGAATTCTCAGAAACAAGAGTCAGAATTCTGAGATCAAAGAAATTTGAGATGAAAGTCAGAATTGTGAGATCAAAGTTAAAATTTTGAGATCAAAGTTAGAATTCTCAGAAACAAAAGTAAGAATTCTGAGATTAAAGTTAGAATTCTAAGAAACAAAAGTCAGAATTCTGAGATCAAAGAAATTTGAGATGAAAGTCAGAATTGTGAGATCAAAGTTAGAATTCTCAGAAACAAAAGTCAGAATTCTGAGATCAAAGTTAGAATTCTCAGAAACAAGAGTCAGAATTCTGAGATCACAGTTAGAATTCTCAGAAACAAGAGTCAGAATTCTGAGATCAAAGAAATTTGAGATGAAAGTCAGAATTGTGAGATCAAAGTCAAAATTGTGAGATCAAAGTTAGAATTCTCAGAAACAAAAGTCAGAATTCTGAGATCAAAGAATTTTGAGATGAAAGTCAAAATTGTGAGATCAAAGAATTTTTAGAAACAAAAGTCAGAATTCTGAGATCAAAGAATTTTGAGATGAAAGTCAAAATTGTGAGATCAAAGTTAGAATTCTCAGAAACAAAAGTCAGAATTCTGCGACCCACATTAGAATTTTCAGAAACAAAAGTCAGAATTCTGAGATCAAAGAAATTTGAGATGAAAGTCAGAATTCTGCGACCAAAGTCAGAATTCTGAGACCAAAGTTAGAATTCTCAGAAACAAGTCAGAATTCTGAGATCAAAGTTACAATTCTCAGAAACAAGAGTCAGAATTCTGAGGTCAAAGTCTGAATTGTGAGATCAAAGTTAGAATTCTCAGAAACAAGAGTCAGAATTCTGTGACCCAAGTTAGAATTCTCAGAAACAAGAGTCAGAATTCTGAGGTCAAAGTTAGAATTCTCAGAAACAAGAGTCAGAATTCTGAGATCAAAGATTTCTGAGACCAAAGTTAGAATTCTCAGAAACAAGTCAGAACTCTGTGATCCAAGTTAGAATTTTCAGAAACAAAAGTCAGAATTCTGAGATCAAACTTAGAAGTCTCAGAAACAAGAGTCAGAATTCTGAGATCAAAGAATTTTGAGATGAAAGTCAAAATTGTGAGATCAAAGTTAGAATTTTTAGAAACAAAAGTCAGAATTCTGAGATCAAAGAAATTTGAGATGAAAGTCAGAATTGTGAGATCAAAGTTAGAATTCTCAGAAACAAAAGTCAGAATTCTGAGATCAAAGTTAGAATTCTCAGAAACAAGAGTCAGAATTCTGAGATCAAAGTTAGAAGTCTCAGAAACAAGAGTCAGAATTCTGAGATCAAAGAATTTTGAGTTGAAAGTCAAAATTGTGAGATCAAAGTTAGAATTCTCAGAAACAAAAGTCAGAATTCTGCGACCCACATTAGAATTTTCAGAAACAAAAGTCAGAATTCTGAGATCAAAGAAATTTGAGATGAAAGTCAGAATTGTGAGATCAAAGTTAAAATTTTGAGATCAAAGTTAGAATTCTCAGAAACAAAAGTCAGAAGTCTGAGATCAAATAATTTTGAGATGAAAGTCAAAATTGTGAGATCAAAGTTAGAATTCTCAGAAACAAAAGTCAGAATTCTGAGATCAAAGAATTTTGAGATGAAAGTCAAAATTGTGAGATCAAAGAATTTTTAGAAACAAAAGTCAGAATTCTGAGATCAAAGAAATTTGAGATGAAAGTCAGAATTGTGAGATCAAAGTTAGAATTCTGAGATCAAAGTTAGAATTATCAGAAACAAACGTCAGAATTCTGTGACCCAAGTTAGAATTTTCAGAAACAAAAGTAAGAATTCTGAGATTAAAGTTAGAATTCTAAGAAACAAAAGTCAGAATTCTGAGATCAAAGAAATTTGAGATGAAAGTCAGAATTGTGAGATCAAAGTTAGAATTCTCAGAAACAAAAGTCAGAATTCTGAGATCAAAGTTAGAATTCTCAGAAACAAGAGTCAGAATTCTGAGATCAAAGAAATTTGAGATGAAAGTCAGAATTGTGAGATCAAAGTTAGAATTCTGAGATCAAAGTTAGAATTCTCAGAAACAAAAGTAAGAATTCTGAGATTAAAGTTAGAATTCTAAGAAACAAAAGTCAGAATTCTGAGATCAAAGAAATTTGAGATGAAAGTCAGAATTGTGAGATCAAAGTTAGAATTCTCAGAAACAAAAGTCAGAATTCTGAGATCAAAGTTAGAATTCTCAGAAACAAGAGTCAGAATTCTGAGATCACAGTTAGAATTCTCAGAAACAAGAGTCAGAATTCTGAGATCAAAGAAATTTGAGATGAAAGTCAGAATTGTGAGATCAAAGTCAAAATTGTGAGATCAAAGTTAGAATTCTCAGAAACAAAAGTCAGAATTCTGAGATCAAAGAATTTTGAGATGAAAGTCAAAATTGTGAGATCAAAGAATTTTTAGAAACAAAAGTCAGAATTCTGAGATCAAAGAATTTTGAGATGAAAGTCAAAATTGTGAGATCAAAGTTAGAATTCTCAGAAACAAAAGTCAGAATTCTGCGACCCACATTAGAATTTTCAGAAACAAAAGTCAAAATTCTGAGATCAAAGAAATTTGAGATGAAAGTCAGAATTCTGCGACCAAAGTCAGAATTCTGAGACCAAAGTTAGAATTCTCAGAAACAAGTCAGAACTCTGTGACCCAAGTTAGAATTCTCAGAAACAAGAGTCAGAATTCTGAGATCAAAGTTACAATTCTCAGAAACAAGAGTCAGAATTCTGAGGTCAAAGTCTGAATTGTGAGATCAAAGTTAGAATTCTCAGAAACAAGAGTCAGAATTCTGTGACCCAAGTTAGAATTCTCAGAAACAAGAGTCAGAATTCTGAGGTCAAAGTTAGAATTCTCAGAAACAAGAGTCAGAATTCTGAGATCAAAGATTTCTGAGACCAAAGTTAGAATTCTCAGAAACAAGTCAGAACTCTGTGATCCAAGTTAGAATTTTCAGAAACAAAAGTCAGAATTCTGAGATCAAAGTTAGAATTCTCAGAAACAAGAGTCAGAATTCTGAGACCAAAGTCAGAATTCTGAGATCGAAGTTAGAATTCTCAGAAACAAGAGTCAGAATTCTGAGACCAAAGTCAGAATTCTGAGATCGAAGTTAGAATACTCAGAAACAAGTCAGAATTCTGAGATCAAAGTTAGAATTCTCAGAAACAAAAGTCAGAATTCTGCGACCCACCTTAGAATTTTCAGAAACAACAGTCAGAATTCTGAGATCAAATAATTTTGAGATGAAAGTCCGAATTCTGAGATGAAAGTCATAATTGTGAGATCAAAGTTAGAATTCTCAGGGAAAAAAAGTCAGAATTGTGAGAAAAAGGTCAGTATTCTGATAAGAAAGCCAGAATTCTGTGACCAAATTCAGAAATCTCAGAAAAAAGTAAGAATTTAGAGATCAAAGTCAGAATTCTGATAAATGAAAGAATTCTGAATAAAAAAGTCAGAATTCTCTGATTAGAATTCTGAGATTAAAATCAGAATTCTGAGACCAATGTCAGAATTCTCAAAACAAAAGTCTGAGATCAATGTCAAATCTTGTAGATTAAAAGTCAGAATTCTGAGATCGAGGTCAGCATTCAGATAGATAAAGTCAGATTTCTGATTTCAAAGTCAGAATTCTTAGATTTGAATTCTGACATAAAAGTCAGAACTCTGAGATCAAAGTCGGAATTCTGAGAAAAGCAGTCCAAAATCTGACAATAAAGTCAGAATTCCTAGATCAAATTTGGAATTCTGAGAGAAAAAGTCAGAATCATGTATCCACTGTACTTTAAGACGTCCTCACCTCTGATGAGGCCGACTATGGCGGAGTCATCAAATGACCTTTGTAGATGGCAACAAGGGGAGTTGATGGAGAGATCTGCAGTTTGAAGGGTGAACAGCAACTGTCTCACCATAGTTCCCTGTGGGCCCCCCTTACTGCAGACCAGCCTGCCAGAGACACAGCCCTGTGTATTCACAAGCTGTGGGTGGCCAGTGAGGTAGTCCAGTATTCACTGGGACAGGTGGTGGTCCAGTTCCAGCTTGTCCCTCAGAGGTCCTGGATGGTGCAGTGGAGAGATCAAAGAACATGATCCTCACAGTGCTTTCAGGCATCTCCAGGTGGGTCAGTGATAAGTGCAGGAGGTACATAATAGCCTCATCCTACCTGATGAAAAAATAAAGAAAAAGAAGAAAATTTAAAATTGTATTTTTAATGTACTAAACTAATGTTAGTAACATATTTCAAAACAAACAGATGGCCAAAGACAAAATCTGGTTCAAGACAACCACCAATTAGGGCTGTTATTCATGATATCACTGTCACAACATCTTCAGTGCCATGAACAAAATAAATCCACCAAGGTCTGGAAAAGCTCATTACATGAGCCAGGATGAGCCTCAAGCCTACTAAGTTGAGATATTTAGTGCTCAAGAAGGGGTGTGTTACAGTCAAGCAGCGCTTAACACTGTCAGGCATTATTATTACATCCATTCTAGAGCAGCCAGTGAAGAGCCCGGGAAAGGTATTTGACTTTAGCTTAAAGAACTCCATTTCCATCAAGAAGATCATTAAAGACCTAGAAAAGTGACTTACAAAGGAGATACATGGCCTGTATTTTATCAACACACCATCCTGCCAAGAATCCTGTGGCCTCTGTTGATTTACGAGGTTCTGATGACCTGATGAGGTTCTGAAGACCAAGCCACCTACACAGGTGGCTTGGTCCAAGACCGGAGAGGCGATCCAATACCAAGACTTGAGGGATCCCAAAGCAGGAATCGAGTGGAGTGGAGAGCAGGTGTCAAAATAAGGTGAGATCTTTCCATGTAATCCATGCAACATTTAGTAACAGCTCACAGTTAACTCCATAAGAGTTACAATAAATATCCTTATGTGTAATCCATGCAATAATTATTAAAACACACAGTTGAAGCAGTGAGGAGTGAAACAAGCATGTTCTCATATTCTGGAGCTGAGAGACTGGAGAGGCCTGTGTGGAGCCACATATTATCTGCCACATATTATCTGTCTTATCTTTTGCAGAAGTATAAACAACAAGTATATCCAAAGAAATGATGTATGATGATTTTTCAAGTGTTAAATGCAATCAGTGATCATTTCCATTCTTTTACATGTATTAAATGAAATTAGTAACCTTTGATTAACAAGTTAAAAAATGTATGATTGAAATGTGGGTAAGAACTGAGAATTAGAGTAAAAAACATTAAGGTTTGACATTCTCAATCAGCTATATATGAAAGAGATATAATGTTAATCATTTGTGAAGCATGAATAAAAAGAATGAAGTGATGGTTTTGTAACTGTGTTTTAAAGTAAATATCGAAAGCTGAAGAATGGAATGTGTAATACTGTGTAAAGTTTAAAACTGAGCAGATTAGGGAAAGAATTGTAGGATGACTAGGAGTGACGAGAGCCTGCTGCATGCTGACAGCGAACCTTTTCAAGGCTAACGGGAGGAAGGGAGGATGCGACTACAGCCAGCTGTGTGGCTATTACCGGCATCTCCAAGGCCGGAAAACAGCATCAGTAGGTCACCATGACCATGACTAAAGTATTGAGCAATAACCAAGAAGCTGAGCTGAATAGGTTGCGCAATAACTGAGAAGCCTAATAAGGGGCTGACTGGTGAAAGCATCAAGCACCATAAAAGCAATGCTGAAGGAGGGAACAGGGTTGTTTCCTCGCAGAACACCAGCGAACAAGATCGGACGGAGAAAAGAAGCTTAGATGGAAAAGGAACAGAGACACAGCCCAACTGATCTACTGCATTAAAAAGAGGATCAACCCATGGGCCCAGAAAGGACTGTGCCTCAAGATTAAGAATCTGATTTCATCTAAAGCCTTTTTATCCAGACAACAGAAGTGAACTTGATCGGTGAACAGCTGATGGCTCTAAGTTTCAGGCTTCTGGAAGTCCTCAATCAACCTCATTTATGTCTCCGGGTTTCCTTCAACTTTTCAGCCTCTGGAAACTACTGTCTTCGAAGACATATAACAACAAAGATCCTGTTTAACCATCAAAGCCTGGAGCATCAGTGCCTGACACTTAAAGGAAGAAAACTGAAGATTAAGTCATATTCCCTTCAAGAAACCACTCGTTGTTACCAGAAGAATTTTTCTCCATCAGGTGCATGGATGAGCCTCCGTCTTCAAAGCCTCTCCATACCCACTAGTTTCAGCATCAGGGAAAGACAGGTTGTGTTGATTGATTCATTTCTATTATTGAAATTATTTTGTGTTGCCGAATTTAAGTTGTTACTGACCCCTGCAAAAGCATTACTAATTAAAGAAAGCATATAAAATTCTAGTTAAATCGTGGACATTCAATTATTTGAGTCACCGTATTTTTTGGTTTTTCATTGGTGGTAAAAAGTCTTGTTGCCTGGTTCCAAGATATTTTAGGAGGTTTTTATAAGTTGCCTTAGCCAAGTTTGTTAAAACAGCGCCCTTGGGGCTCGTGCCGAGCCACTAAAATTAACCTAGCCCATATACCAAGAGCCAGTTGTAAAATTAGGGAATGAGCAGCCGTGAACAAAAGTGACTGTTGAAAGTGTGGATGACTGCGATAGGCTACTCATTCTTCCAGACCTCCAGTTGAAGAAGGGCGAAACTTTTGTATGAAGGCTGTCAGAGGCTAGGCAAGTCATTTCCCGACACTAGCTTAAACAGAACTTTCAGTAAACTTGCTTAGTAAGACCTTTCAGGTTTAGGGAAGTCCGGACCCATTGGATGGAGAGCTGGTTTGAGCAATCCCTTTAGACATAGGGAAGTAGGAGGGAGGGGTTAGCTCATCGGACAACGAAACAGGCTAGGATCTCAAGGCAGCAGTCTTGGCTGAGGCGGAGGGGAGGTTTTGGGAGATGTAGCTAGAGGCCATATGGGTCTGGGTCTCTTTCCCAGAGTCCAGATTGGCAAATCTAAAAGCAAAGAGAGAAGAGACTAAAATACACCCTTTAATCAAACTTTTTGACAGGTGACCTTTGACTTTAAGGGGGGTCATGGGTAATGGGGGCGGGGAGGTCATGGGGTCAACAGGGGTGTGTCCGAGGTGCGTAACCGTGGATGCTGATTGGTTGTCGTCATTAGGGGCGATACCTTAAATGAACCAATTACAACCCAGGGGTGTGTTTAAGGGTGTTATTAATAATCTGTATGTTTTTCAGGTGTTAATACATCTAAAAAAGACATGCATCCTTTTATATTTTTAAAGGTATACTCCACTTAATGCTGGCCTGTCACATGAAATCCTAATAAATGAACTGTGTAACCTGACAGAATTGTAAATTCATTTTGCTTTACAGCAGGACCTATTTGCTGAATATATGAGCCAGTCTAAATCAGTTCAAAATAGAAAAGTCCTAAAAGTAAATAAGGATTGTGCTTCACTACATTGGTAGAACGAGCAAACCTTCCACTTCTGCGTCAACAGACTGGAAACCAGGAGAAAGAGGTAAGACAAAAAAAAATGAAATTAACAGAAAAACTTTACGATCCCTCTGTATGCTGTTTCCAAGTTATAAATAGACTAGCGATGATGTGTTTGTTTTGAAACATGAGAGACTCCATTTTAGGAAAAGGAATGATAATTTTAGTTACCTGTAGCTTTTCTAAAACATTTTTTTTTTCATCTTAGAGCAAATGTTATTCTGTAACTGAACTCCCAGTCAACATCACCCTCGTCCTTCTGATTCAATTTCCTGACCAAGTGTGTGACACAGGGCAATAAAGTAATTAGAACTCTCTGAACCCCCCGCTCCAAAACAGTCAATACATAGGTTCATGAACAGGTGAGACCCCCAGGGCCTGATGTATGTCAAAGTTCGCTGGTTTCTCATTGCTAATACGTGCTTCTAAAAGGAAATTCTTGTTTTTTGATTTTGGTAAAGTTTATAGACACAGCTTCCCCATGTCAGAACTCACTGAGTTATGTCCACAACAAACAGTGTAATGAATAGCCAATATGGTAATTGGACCTCTTTTTTTGCATTTCAGTGTGTTGGCAATAAAAACAGGTTTAGTTTCACAGTAGTCCCAGAGACCTCAGAGTTGTGTATATTGTCAAGCGTCAAGTCAGCTAAAAAAGGTTTAAACTTGTTACACTGAAAAATACTAGTAGAACTCTAGTTTAAACTTGTTACATTGAAAATACCAGTACTGACAAATAAAAAAATGCCGGTACATATTTCAGGAAACAAAAGAAATTGTTGAATCTGCTTCTAACGATTCTCAGAAGTACAATGCTGTCTTTAGAAGTAAGTATTCATCTGTAAGAAATCATTAAATGCATGTGAATGTTCTCTAATAGTGTTTATATATATATATATATATATATATATATATATATATTGTTTCTTTGTCTTAGAACCCACCACTGATGACCTTGAGGATTTCATTTTGACACAATCAGAATATGGTAAGTAATGTTAAATGCAACAATATTTTATAGTTAACAAATAAATCAGCCAACATTGAACAAATTTATAGATTTGATGAGAAAGGTAAACCCGAATGATCAAGTTGGAGGGATCAGCGGCAGGAATCGACCTTCCCCCCGACAATCAAAGTTGAGAAGGCGGATTATCTCCAAAAAAGAAAACCCGACAATATCTGAACTTTCTTCTAACAAAGAATTAAAATCTGAATTGTTAAATACGCCTCCGCAAATTATCATCATTTCCCCTGAAAACACACCGGATAAGTTACCAACTGCTCCCGGGCCAGAAAGTAAGCTCTGAAAAACTATTTGTTTTCTTTGAGAGTGAATGTGTAATTATTAGAGACTTGTTTTAATACTCAGATAAAAACTGTTTACAGATTCGACAGAGAACGCTCTGGAAGACACAGAAGAAGCAGCTTTGATCAAGCAAACTAAAGAGGAGCAAGGTGGGTGAAAATAAATAAAAGCAACAATATATATATATATATGTATATATATATATATATATATATATGTATTTTA
Source organism: Girardinichthys multiradiatus (assembly GCF_021462225.1). Lineage (NCBI taxonomy): Eukaryota > Metazoa > Chordata > Actinopteri > Cyprinodontiformes > Goodeidae > Girardinichthys > Girardinichthys multiradiatus. The sequence continues at coordinate 33,240,927 of NC_061795.1, read as the reverse complement.
AGCATAGTTCAATAAAATATCTTATAAATCTGTTTACAGATGCACCCAAAGATGTGACACTGAAGCTGCCCACCAGAAGGTCGTTTTTCAAAGATTAAGGCAGCGTTTCACACAAGCGCATCAGTCCAGTACAACAAGAAGCAAAATCTGGAGGTTTTATTGCACAGACTCGTCCCCGGAGGAAGTTATAGTATTTCAAATTCGTTTATAAACCTACATGTAATAAAGTTATAGGAATTCACTTCCTCCCTTAAAATAACTCATTTATTTTAAAACTATTATTATCATTTATTTATGAGCGCTGTACTGCGTAACTTTATTTTATTTTGATTTTACAGAATATTTAACACCAGCCAAAAGACAGCGACTCTCTGCTCTGCATACCAGAGCAACGCTTGTGGGAGCCTTAATGAGTGGTACGTTTAATTCATACCTACTGAATTAATTTGAATTCCCCCTTTTTTTTCAGCTTTAATTTGTTTATTTCAATATATATATTTGTTTTGTTGTTCATTCTCTTTTACAGAGGTAACGTTGATGGTAGGACAGATTCGATCCAGACCCGGATAGGAACGTCGCAGCAAGAAGGCCTCTCAAGCAGCAGCACGGGACCGTCGGAATAAGACCTCATTGTTAACGCTTCTGGCAGCACGTCAGATTCTGTTACAGAAGCAGTTTGGTGACATCAAGGTGATTTTAAACTGAACTGATCACTGTGTCTTGTTTTTTGTTTTCTGTTGGGTTGTCTGATTTTTTCTTATGCTCATATAAATGGATAACCGAATCAGACTTGCCCTGGATGAAATAAAAAATTTTGTAACTGAGCTTGACGAAATCCCTATAGCTGCACATGTTTTAGAGGATGAAGCATCTCTTGTGAACAACCACAATGAAGGTCAGCACGGTGACTTCTTAAACTTAATCAATCAGGCTATTGAAGAATTAAACAGGCCGTTACCACCTGACCAAAATGTAAACTTATTAGACCAGATTCATGAAAATTTAAATACAACGTCTCCACCTGACAGTCATCAAAATCCTTCAACATCACACAATGCTGATCAGCATGGGGGTAATTTCAATCAGGACGCAGCAGTCAGTTCTGATCAAATAGGGCGAGATCCTCCAGCGGTTGTTGAACGTGAACGTTTTAATAACCATGAAATAAGGAGACCTATTACCATCCCACCGCCCTGTTCAGGAAATGTTCCAGATTTAGCTGCATTCTACACAAACATCATGCGTATTCTCATTGAATTAGCCAACGCCGCAAGATCTTTAACCAGACGTAACGACGTTGTGCAGCTGGAATTAGTGGGTGAAAATCCCAATCGTCACATCACGTTAGTACAATCGAATGCAGATGTACCTGTGGATAATAACCTGGAATTTGTTCTTCAGGTAGTTAATGACCCAGCGGGAGGGTCAACACGTAAGGCTACAGGTACGTTAGACTGTGAACTGATTAATAAGAAAATGCGTCACCTGTATGTTGTAGATAATACCGGTAATCAGTTATGCTTTGCAATCTGCCTCGCACACGTCTCTGACCCTGAGCTTATTGATGACCGTGCTGTAGAACTGGGGAGGAAATGGCAGGACCAAGCTGGCCTTGATGAGCAGACAGCAGTTACTTTTAGTGATATTGGTAAATTTGAAAATATTCTGAAGAGAAAAATTGTAGTGTTTCACAGAACCACAGGCTCTACTGCTCTGTGTAAATTTGAGACCAGTTTCTCTGATCGTTCAAACCCTCTGTTTTTGCTGTTATTTCAAGGTCAATACTATGAAATAAAAAATCTCAAAGGTTTTATAGGTTCCAGATATGTCTGTGGGTACTGTTACAGCGAATATGATAATACAAACACACACCATTGTGAAGGTTATTGTCCAGTGTGTCAAACATATAAATGTATGCAAGAAATTAGCAATCCTGTAACCTGTGCAGGCTGTCAAAGAATCTGTTGTAATTCTTCATGTTTCAGCAGACACAGGGAACCGCGCAACAGAAATAATGCTGACAGACCTATGAGTGACTATGAGTTGGTAAAACTGTGTAAAGTATGCAAAAGGATATACGTTATTCCAATCAGTAAACCGAATAAACCACACGTGTGTAATATAAAATGCTGTATTCGTGGTGAAAATATACCTCCCGGCCTAGACATTACATGCGATGATCATAGGTGTTACATTCAGCCTTGCAGTGCAATTAATCAGCTTGATGATAAACTGATTTTTATGATTTTGAATGTTTCATCAATGAGAGCGGTGTGCAAACCCCCTTTCTGGTCTGTGCTAAAACGTTGAAAGGTGATGAATGGCACGCTTATGGGTTAGACTGCACCCAAAAATTCCTTCTCCATTTAAGGAGGCCGATGTACAGAGGCTTCACCTTAATAGCGCACAACGCGCGGGGGTATGACAGCTACCTGATTCTCACAGCTATGCTGCAGTTAGGTATTAAACCTCATCTCATCATGCTAGGAAGTAAAGTTCTCTGTTTAACCGACCCTGATTACAGGTTAAAATACATTGATAGCCTGTCCTTCATGTGTATGAAGTTGAGTGCCATGCCGAAAGCGTTAGGTTTTACCGATCAAAGCAAGGGTTTTTTTCCCCCACCTATTCTCCTCCGAAGAGCGCCTCCGGTACGTGAGGTCATATCCTGCTTCATCCTCCTACGCTGTAGAACGCATGAGTCTTCAAGAACAACAGGTGTTTAACAGCTGGTACAGAGAAGCGAGCAAAGAGGTCTTTGACTTTAAGAAAGAAGCTATTCGTTATTGTAAAAATGACGTTGAAATTCTTTCTCAAGGCTGCTTAAAATTCAGAGACGAGTTCTTTAAGGAGTCAAGTGTGGATCCGTTTAAATGCATCACGATAGCATCTGCGTGCATGAATGTTTTTGTAACCAATTTCCTTCCTCCAAAAACCTTAGCCATCCAGCACCTCTAGATTACAGACGTAGCAGTAAAACGTTCTCCAGCGTGTCCATTCAATGGCTCAGCTGGATTGCAGACAGCAGAACCATATTTATCGAGCATGCATTAAATAGGGGTGAAAAGAAAATTGGTCCATATTCTGTGGATGGGTATGCAGAGATTAACGGTGTCAAAGTTGCATTTGAATTTTACGGCTGTTTTTTCCACGGCTGTAAAAAGTGTTACATGCCTCATGACAAGTATCCGTTGAGAGGGGTCGCATTTGAACAGTTTTACGCCACGACAGTCGAGAGAAGCAAGGTGCTCCAAACTGTGTACGGCCTTTGTCTCGAGGTCATCTGGGAGCATGAGTGGACTGAAATGAAAAAAAAACCACCCGAGGGTGATCAACTTTCTTGAGAAAGTTAACGCACCCGAACCGTTATTACCCCGGGATGCTCTGTATGGTGGACGCACCTGCGCTATGAGACTGAGGTACACAGCGGGGCCGGGTGAAACTGTACATTATGTGGATTACACATCTCTGTACCCTTATGTAAACGCCAACCGCGCTTTTCCCCTCGGTCACCCCACCATCATATGCAAAGATTTTGATGACCCCAGCAGCTACTTCGGTATAATCAAAGCTGTGGTCTACCCACCACGAGGCCTCTTTTTCCCCGTTTTACCTTACAGAACTTCCCAAGGTAAACTAGTGTTCACTCTCTGCCGCACATGCGCTGAAATAAATAATCAAACAGGTCCCTGCATGCATAATGATGAGGACAGAGCTCTGACAGGTGTGTGGGTGAGTGTAGAGTTTAGTAAAGCGTTGCAGTGTGGTTATCGCCTTGCTAAAATCACAGAGGTGTGGCATTTTGAAAAGAGCAGTGACACAATCTTCAAAGGGTATATCAACACCTTCCTGAAAGGTAAGCAGGAGGCTTCAGGCTACCCGTCTGAAGCAGTGGATCAGGAGAGTAAGTCAAAGTATGTAAGAGACTACAAACTCCATCAGGGTATCCAATTAGACCCTGAGAAAATCGAGGTGAATCCTGCCAAAAGGCAGGTTGCAAAACTGTGTTTAAACAGTTTTTGGGGGACATTTGCGCAAAGAAGTGATCTGTCTCAGACCACAGTCATCACTAATCCTGATGAATTTTTCAGCTTCATGTTCTCGAGTAAATATAGAGTTAACTACTTTCATTTTTTCAACCCTGAAATTTGTGTAGTGCAGTGGAACTTCAGTAAACGTGTAATCTCTCCTCCAAACAAGGCAAACAATGTGTTTATTGCAGCATTCACCACCACTTATGCACGTTTAAAACTTCTCAGCAGCATGGAGAAGTTACAGGACAGACTAATTTATATTGACACGGACAGTTTGATTTATGTGTCAAAAAGTGGTGAAACTCCTTTGGAGCTTGGAAATTATCTGGGTGATCTTACTGACGAGTTAGATGGTGACAGCATTTCGGAGTTTGCATCAACAGGACCCAAGAGTTATGCATACCAAACTAAAAACCGTAAAAAAGTAGTGATACGTGCTAAAGGCATCACTCAGACGCATGAATGCAGCGAGAGGGTCAATTTTGACAGCATCAAAGGGCTGGTCGAGGGCTACTTACAGAGGTTAAGTGAGGGTGTCATTGAAATTCCTCAGCACACGATCAGGAGGGATAAAAAGAGATTTCGTTTGACAAACGCAACATTTCTAAAAAGGTTTTGATTGGTCTATGATAAGAGACGTCTTTTTTCTGACGGGACAACTCTGCCTTTTGGTTATTAGAGCTTAAGAAGAAGAAGAAAAAATAAATAAATAATAATAAAAATAAAAAATAAAAGTTCCATGGATTTACAGGAGATTGATTTTGATCCTAGATTTAGAGCACCTTTCTCATGTTTGATTGTTGGACCCAGTGGCTGCGGGAAAACCTTCTTTGTAAAAAGTATTTTACAAAATTGTAATCATGTCATGGATGTTGTTCCAGAAAATATTGTGTGGATTTACACTTCTTTTCAATCCATGTATGCTGAATTGCAAAAGATGAATAAAAATATTACCTTTGTGGAAGGATTGCCTCATTCTTTTGAAGACAAAAACCTGTTTCCTCCTGATCAGAATCATCTGATTATTCTAGACGATGTTATCGCTCAAGCCTCAGATGATGAAAACGTGATGAAAGTCTTTACCCAGTTTCGTCACCATCGTAATATGAGTGTTATGATGTTGACTCAGAATGTTTTTCATCAGGGAAAGTACAGTCGCACCATCAGCCTGAACGCTAATTATATGGTGTTGTTTAAAAACCCGAGAGATAAACTCCAGCTGAATATAATGGCCCGCCAAATGTTTCCATCTCAAAAGGGTCTCTTCTTGGAGAGTTTTGAAGATGCAACGAGAGAAGCTCATGGGTATTTAATCATCAATTTTACGCCTACCTGCCCAGAACATTTCAGACTGAGAACGGGGATACTTCCTCACCAGTGGCCTGCTGTGTATGTGCCCAAAACAAAGTAAGTCATCATGTCTGCACGTATAAAAAGGAATGCCCCATTATTCAGAGCTTTGTACCAGGCTACTCCGCAGAAGCACAAGGATATTCTCGCACACTGCTCACCAGACTTTCTTCAGGCTCTGTGTGAGATTGCTCTGAATATTTTAAAAGGTAACATTAAACTATCGCCCTGTCAACACCGACAATTGAAGAAACAAAGAAAAATCATCAGATTGTTGGGTGATAAAAACACCGGTTTCAAGCGTAAGCAGTTGGCACTCAAGAGTCAATGAGGTGGTTTTATCCTCCCCATCTTAACGGCTCTTGCTCCTTTGATCGGTGATCTAGTGGGTGGTATAATCAGGAGATAATGTCTCTCAGAACATCGCAGAAGATGCTTCTCATTTCCCCTCATCAATTCAAGCGTCTGACCCAGTCAGAAACATTCATCAGACAGACGGCGGAGGAGAATTTGGATGCTGAAATAAGAGCGATATTAAACGAGCCCGGTTTGACTGCTTATGAAAAAATCAAGAAATACGATGCGCTTTTGCAGAGGTATCTGACTCTACTCAAGCAAGGTGTGAAAGAAGAACAACGGATGAGTTCGACGCTGCAGCGTGACACAGAGGTTCCTGAACATGAGCAGTCCCAAGAAATACAAGGCCCGGGGCAGGACGAGGCCCCTAAGGATCAGGTTGTTACGGATGTACTGAAAAGCCTACCGAAGCATAACCGTAAAAATGCTGAGTACATTTTGAAGAAATTATCCGAAAGAAGTGAGAGTTGGACTTCGCGAGGTGAATTTGTATTTAAAGGAAATGTTATAAAAGGGTCCCACATGATTGACTTGTTGAAAGATCTCGTGCTACTGTTTAAAAAATCTGGAGCACCGCTACCCCGAGGATGGTCTGACTTTCTACATACCTTGTCAGAGGTAAACATCCCCATATCTTCAGTCATTAACCCTTATGCTCGTGATGAATATAGACGGTTCAAAACAGAGGGAGAGGGTACACCCCCCAGCGTTAAGCAGAGAAGAACAAGAAGAAGAAGGCAGATAACTCTTTCTCCCCACTGGTCGAGATCCGAGCTGGAAGATAAAAATGAAACATGTAGCCTATTTCTTTTATTCAATAAATTCCTTATTGATTATAGTTTTCAAGTCTAACTTCGTTCTCTACTTCACACACTAACATATGATGTCATTACACAAATATTAAATCATAAGAAAAACAATGAAAATAAAAAGACAATTTAAATTCCATAACAATCCATAAACATCTCCAAAGAGCATGTTCCGTGAGTATAAAATGTACAACTTTGATTAATGACACATTTCAGATATTTTTTCACAAAGTTAGACACCATTAAATCATTCTTAATCACATCTCCGGTGTATTTCGACAACACTTGCTGCAGTGATAATCCGCACGCTCTATGACATAGATAAAAAATGCAATGGTGACCGCACACAGTGGACAGAGTGTTTTGAAGCTGATTATTATGATACAATATTTTTGAGGATCTGTCTTCTAAAAATGTTACGATGCTTGACGGGTAGAACTCGAAATCCGGAGAGAATCCATAAGAGTCAAAAAAGCTGGATTGACCATTCTCATCCAATGTCAGAGCTAGCCAGTGTTCCCCCGGCATGTGTGAAGGATGTGTGTTCACAATAAAGTAGGCCGTCCCTGGGAATTTGTCAGCTAGCAGCGGGAGCTGGTCGCACGGCCACACACCACAAAACAAATCTCCCAGCAGATGATGCAGTATGTTCTCAATTTCATGATTATTAATGTCTGATTAGATTAATAATAATCCACCAGCACACGCCTCTTTGAATCAATCTCTAAAATAGAGTCATAACAAGCGTAGATGATCAGCGTGGTGGTATGAGGCAACGGGTTTCTGAAACGCATTTCCAGTCTTAAATTCCCACTGGAAACTGGAGATAGAGCATCTGTGTCCTCACCCGGGTTAAGATTAAATGTGAATAGAGAGTATCCTTGATTAAATTCCTGATGTGTTATACTCAGTGGAAGATCTTTTAGATGTCGTCCTGTAGCCGTAAACAAGTTGTAATACTCTCTCACTGAATGACCTTGGTTAAAATTGGGCTGGAAGGCTTTAGCAGGAATTTGTCTGCCATCCTTACACAAAGCTAAATATTCCATATCAAAATGATTAAAGTCAAACGGATTGAGATTGCGTGTTCCTGTAAAAGCGTCATGATCCAGTAATGCAATCACCACATACTTGGGAAAGATACCTAAGAAAAGATTCTCTTGGTTGCATACCCTTGAATTTTCAGGGATGGAATATGTTTTTACATTCACACGTGAAAGTGGATACAGAGCATTTGCTTTCATTAAAGCTGAAGCGTGCCCCAGTCGTACAGCTGGAGAGACAGTAACTTTTTTGATAAAAAGAGATGCTCCTAATATCCTGAGTTTGTAAGTGGAGTCTCTTGCTGCCATGAGACAAAAGGCATCGTTGGCTCTTGTAAGTTTAATTTTAAGGTCAACAGAGTTTAAAAGAAGTCTCTCGCAGAAAAATATGTCTGCATGCAGGGGGCCTAGGAGATGTACCTCCCTGGAATTTTCCGTAAAGCCTGCTCTGCTGTTAAGACCTTGGTTAGGGCCGTTAGTTGTAACAGTAGAGTTCAGAGCACCTGCAGTGTCTTTATAAAAAAGACCAGAGCTAAACTGGGTTTTTAAAGAATCCTCAGAAAAGTTTAACAATGTCTCAATCATGGCTCTATATGGATGTGTAGCGCTGGATTGTGAAATCATTCGATCTCCGAGAGTGACGTCACACTGACTGAAGATGGTGTTTAACGGGTAGTTGATGAGCCCTACAGGTGCATCATCTGGCAGGTTTGTTCCATTCTCGTTAGTAATTTTCACTCTGAGATGCAACAGCGTATCGTTGAGATCCAGATACTTTTCTCCATCCCCCGGAATGAAAAACTCGATCGGGCCTCCATCAGTGATTGCTGATAAAGGCTGGATCTCGGTGTAAATTTTATCTTCGATCGATAGCTGCGTCATCGGGGCAGAAAATAAGTCCAACTCTGCCAGCGTGCACTCTGATGATTTGTTATGTAAAAGAGCCATTATTTAAATATATCAAAACTTGCGGATGACTTCCGTTCTCTTCGTTTGTCAGCTCCGACTGATCTCCTTTTTTGCGTTTGTCGTTGTTTTTTAACCGTCCTTAAACGATCACCAGGGGGTCTTGTTCTGGGTCTTTTGGATAAAACCATAATTCCTGAACCTTCTTGACCGTCGGTGTGTGTAGAACCACTCATTTTACTCACGGCTCTACCGATGACATCCGAAGCGATATTTGATGCAGCCGTTTTAAGATGGGGTTTTGCAATAGCAAATCCTTTTTTAACCAGAGGGGATACGAAGCGGAATAATTTTAAAAATAATGATCCAATTCCGCGTCCGTACATGACCGGGGCCCCATAAAACCCTGGCAGATTACCGCCTGATTGACTTACATAGTAATTTACAAAGCGATTTGGATCACGTCTCAGACTTAGCTGCGCCATGTTCTCTCTTGCCTGCTTGATGCAGTGTTGAATGACCAGGGTAATATGAATGATAACCAATCAGTCTTAGAGGTTATATACATATCTCTGGAATAGTTTATACAAATAAAATTTATCTCAGGCTACGTTGTGATATCACCGGTCTGAAGTGTAGTCTTATGATGGTCTTTCCGTAGATGAAATTTACAGGAACGTTTTGGTCCGATTTAATTTCTATATTGATATTTTCAATATGTCTTCTGGAAACTTGAAGGTAGTGGGCGGGGTTAAACGTCATAGTAATCATATCACTGAAGTCGCCTTGTACTTTGACGGTCCGCAGTAAAGGTGCAAAAGTGTCGCCTACTATTTGAGGGCTGACCACGTCGCTGTAGCAGTATAGGTGATAGAAACCAGCCTTTATATCCGCCGGAAAAGGAGCCAGTTTTGGTTCAGATACATGAATCCATTCTCCTGGTTTCACGCCCATCATATAAGCTAGAGTGCTGAAGAAGCGTATTTCATACGGACTGATTGCTTGAAATGCAAATCTCTTTTGAACTTTGCTGAATTTAATGCGGATACCCGGGTTCATTTTTGTCAGGATGTGAGATTTTGGACTTTGTTTGTGGTTTGGTGTTTTGTTGTACTAGATGCTCTTGTTTGAAGTTTTGTATTCTTGTTCATCACTTTGTGTTCTGACAATTCTGGTCTCCTTTTGCCTCCCTGTCTGTTCTCCTCTCATCCTTAGTTTTCCTCTTTTAGTTGTTAATTACTCAGTTTCTGTTCCCTTTACATTCATTGTCCCTCTTAGCTCTGTTTCTCCTGTTTATCTTTATTCTCCAATTCCTCCTTTAACAGGTTAGCTTTAGTTACTGTTTACTTTTATTCTAGTCATCTTTTCTCCTGCTTCATTCTCAGTTTGTTCTTTCAGTGTTTGCTTTTGTAGTCAGGGTTTCTTTACAGTCCCCTTTTTCTTAGGCCTTAGTTTTCTGTTGTTTTTTTCCTGTTCCTTCCAGATTCCTCTGTTTTCCTCTATCTTCTGGTTATTCTAGATTTCTTATGTTTTGGTTATTTTACCGTAGTCTCCTGTTCTGCTTGGGTCTGTGTTTCTCCTTATTGGTTAATCTGTTTCACCTGCTCCCTCTGCCTCCCAGCCTCCTTGTATCACCTGTTCCCTGTTCCTCTGATTTCCTGCCCTATTATTTCTTGTCCACCTTTGTCTGTATTTAAGTTTTCCTTCGTCCTTTGTTCCACACGGTGTCGTTATGTCTCTTTGGATTTAGTTCTTGCTCCGGATCCTGTTAAGTTCTAGTTTGAAGATGCCTTGTAATCAGGATTGTCCTGTCATCCAGAACCTCGCCTGCATGTAAGTGCAGTCGGGTGACCCCCGACGTGGACAACAAGAGAGTGTGACAGACGGAATCTTCTGACACCGGGCGCCCACAAAAAACCAGGTAGGCAGAGCCTATTGTATTAAATTCTGCCGATTGAATTTAGGTATAGGCTAAATTAACCAGGGTGTCAGTTGGTTCTGAATGTCATTTTACTCTGCAAAACTGTAAAAGAGTGTGCATTAACTAGACGTGTTAAAATAGAGTCAGATAAGATTTGCTGACAGGGTTGGCAAAATAAGGCAGCTTGAAAGTTCATTTAAAGCTGATAAAGGTTAAAGTCCTTAAAGGTTAAAGTCCTAATTGCTGGGTGTGGCGTCCCCACTTATTGATTGACGAATTGATAAGATAAAGCTGGGTTTAAGACCCGTGTCTTGGCAAAACACAAAGAATTAAAAGAGGAGAACTTCATCTGAATTTTTTTTAAACTGGTGAATGATTCATTCAGAAATCCTATGAAGGGTTAGAGTCCCATCTAGTGGTCACACGGAGGAATTACACAAGCGACTGGGAGTGCAGTCGAAGTTAAATCATTGGACACTCATTCTGAATTAAAAATGCGGTTGGATTTTTGATTATTTGAGGGAAAATAAAATGCATTTATTGAATATAGGGTGAAGTGGCTTGTAGTGGATTGTTTCTGCATATTTGTGCATATTTTCTGTGTGCGAGTGTCTGTCACAGACAGTGATTATTTGGGGTAAAATAAAAGACAAAGTACTACATATAAATATCTGTGGTGCCGATTATACAAGAAATGTGAATGATAAGTGTTTTTGCTGATATTAAACGGGATTGACTGTGACAACGCTGACTGTGTGTGTGTATCTGGGTAACGCCCGCACAGAGCGGGCGGGCCATGGCTGTTTATTAAATACACTGTATTGTCTTCTCAACCTTGCGTTGTTAACAAAGGACAATACAGTGATAAGCGGATTTTATATGCATATTGTGAAGTGTTGATTGCACATTAATTTCACAGGATTTTAAACAACATGGAAGGTAAATTTCCGGACACAACAGCATGGGTGGATTTAGAAACACAATTAACTAACATACAAGCACTGCTTTTCCAAACGAGAGGTAAGGACGACGCTGATAAAATGAAAAATAAAATCGAAAAAAAGGTAAGACAAACGATGAAGGCGGATGGAATTAATTTGATGGACAAGTGGAATTTAGGTGATTGGTTTAGAAAGAAACTGAACACAGCGAAGAAAAACAGACAGGACGCACAAAGTAAGTTGAATGACGCTTCTGTCTGGTCCAAAGGCAAGCACAACACAAACATACATAAATATGAAAAAGACGAGTGCTTCTGGGGAGACATACTTTTGATTTACCAAGGAGGAATTCACACAATGCAGTGGAAAAAACCTGGAAAAGGAGACAAGAAGGAGGGGTCAAAATCAGCTCAGGGGATGGGTGCAGACACACCTCCTCCGTATGCACCCTCCCCCAAGTACAGCTCACTCACTGGTGCACCCACACCGCCCCCTGGTGGATTGTACCCCATATTGGAAGTAGAGAATGGAACACTTGTACTGCATGGCTTACAGATTCCAGAACGGGGGAATGAATCTGTCAGTGGAAGTTCTGGATTATCTATGTCAGCATCTGCTGGATCATTTCTGGACACAGAAAAAGCAGCTTTTCAGGACAGAGAGGTAAGAGAAAGACAAGAACAACAACAAAGAAGCCTGAGCAAAACAAATCCCTTTCGCTCACCCCAAAAACAATCCTCCCAACCAGCTTCTCTAATTTCAGAGGCTGTGGCACGGGGGCCACCCCGGACAGCAGGGACTGATCCGGTGGGTTCAGTGGCTTTAATGCTAAGTGGATCTTGGAGGCCAGATAGGGTTTTGTGTCCCAATTCTTTTCTCACACCCACACCTTGTTACACCTCTACCCCAGCTGTAGAGGTGCAGGTAAGCAGGCATAGCATGCCACAGGAAGATGGAGAAGACAGAGCAGATCCGCAGCACAACCATCCTGAGGACGGATCCCCAATACGCAGTCAGACAGTTGGACAGTTAAGGGAACATTTAACCCGCAAAGCTGCAGCTAAACCAGAAGGCTTTAGTTATGCCCCAAAAACCAATTATCCCCTTTTACAGCAACAAGGCTCTGGAGCCCCCTGTAGGTATAAACCTTTCTTTCTGGGCGACATTACGGCTCTCTGTGACAAGTTGCCCCCCATAACTGAAGGAGCAGCAGTGTGGCTCCAGACTTTAGACACCCTGACGGCAGGCACCACGCTAGCATTGGGAGATTATAGAGCAGTGGCAGGACGGTGCATGCCACACCACACATGTAGAGAGATTGAGACTGCTTTCACCTCAGGAGCCCCGGATTCTGACCTCTTCACCCAGCATGTCCACTGGCTAGGTGATGCATTGAGAACAGCATACCCTGTAACCAGGGGACGCACCATTCCTAAGTTTGAATGGGACCCTAAAATTAACCCCAGGGAATACATGGACCAGTGCAAATCCATGTGGCAAACTCAGACAGGAACTAACCCAGCTAATGAGGGGGCACAGCAAAACTGGTTCAGAGATGCTGTGCTTAAGGAACTGCCCCAACAGGTGAAGGCCAGTATGGACGACAATCCTGACATGCTTGGAGCGGACACTGGAACTTGGGATCGCCATCTGATTCACCACCTGTCCAAAATAAGAGAGGACCATAAGAAAGATGAGGAGGAACTTAAGACCCTGCAGACCCAATTGCTAAAAATGCAGTTAGCCGAAGCAAAGCAGAAAGCAGGAGAAAAGAAGAAAGACAACAAAACTCCCAAAATAATGTATGAAGGTGGGGTGTCTCAGGTCCCCCAGACTCCTCCCTTTCCTGGCCATCAGGACACAATTGCACCGAGGTCTGCAACCTCTGGTCCTTATCATGCCCAACCAGGCCGGTTCAGGGGTAGAGGCGGGCCAAGGGGCCGTGGATTCCGTGGAGGACCACCGAGGCAATGGGGGGGTGCTGACGTTTGCTACTACTGTGAGGAGCAGGGTCATTGGAGCCGAGAATGTCCGTACAACCTTGAGGCATATGAGCGTGGGTATGGACCCAGAGGAGGTCCAGGGCGACGCCCGTATCGAGGACGGGGTGGTCCACCACGTGGAGGTCAACAGCAGCAACCTTCACTTCAGCTGCCAGCCTGGGATGAACCCAGCTTTGGGCCAGACCACTACTGAGGTCCCCCACAGAACCCCCCGGACAGAGGGACGTGACTGCCCCACTCCGCGACTTAGTGAAGGAACAGGGCATGCGCCATTTGACAGTGCCTCTAAAATGGACAACAGAAGCAGAGGAAGCATTTATTGCTCTTAAAACCAGCCTTTCCCAAGCTGCTCACTTGGCACATCCAGACTACACATTGCCCTTTCACTTGGATGTTTCTGTAACAGCACACACCGCAAACGGAGTGCTGTTCCAGAAAAAAGGGGGAGTAAGAACAGTGCTAATGTATATTAGCGTGATGCTTGACAACATGGAACAAAGACACCATGAATGTACCAGACATGCAGCAGGGTTGGCAAAAATAATTCAAAAAACAACCCATGTGGTGATGGGACATCCACTACACATTTGAACATCACATGGGGTAGTGGCATTTGTCAATTCCAAAACTTTCACACTCTCACCATTGAGACAACAGAGATTGAGTAAGGTGCTGGAGGCGCCAAACATCATCTACAGCCATGAAGGGATCAACATGGCAGACAGAATGACAGAAGGAGAGCCCCACGTATGCGCCGAAAAAGTTGAGGTAAGTGAGAAAATCAGACCAGACCTACAAGGAGAACCACTGACAAGCAAGAAACCTGTACACAGATGGCTGCTGTTTCAGACATGACTCAGAGGGTCTGAAAGCAGCCTATGCGGTGGTGGAAGACACAGGAACGAACTTTGTGACTCTTAAGGCAGAAGGGCTGACAGACACCCAATCAGCACAGAGAGCAGAGGTGTTAGCAGTAATAGCAGCCCTAGAACTAGGGGAAGGACAAAAAGTGAACATCTACACAGACTCAGCTTATGCTACGGGAGCAGCACACGTGGAACTGAAGCAGTGGATGAGAACAGGGTTTAGAACAGCAGGACAAAAACCCATTAAACATGTGCAAGAAATGAGAAGATTAGCTGAGTCCCTACTACTTCCCCAAGAAGTAGCGGTCATAAAATGCAAAGGACATGATAACAGCTACACTAGGGTGGCTCAAGGAAATCAAGCTGCAGACCAAGCAGCCAAAACCAAAGCTGGATATCTGCCCATACACATCTTGATGAACTCGGAAGTTGAATGGACACCAGAACTGACTCTGGAGGAGGTGAGTAGACTGCAAAAGGGGGCCTCACCCGAAGAGAAATCAGTCTGGAAAGCAAGAGGGGGAAGAAAAGACCAGGATGAACTATGGAGAAGTCCAGACGGACGTCCCATCCTACCCCCAGGGTTGACCACAGCAGCGCTGGAAGAAGCACATGGACCGGGACATGCAGGAACTGCACAAATGATGAAGAGTCTTGAGCACTGGTGGCATCCATACCTGAAACAGACGGTAGGTCATTGGATCAGCTCGTGTAGCACCTGCCAACAATTCAATGTGAGACCCACTCTGAAGCCTGCAGGTAGCAGGTAAGGAAATCATCATAGACTACACAGACATGACTGAGAGAGTGAATGGGTTCAGATATCTTTTGGTGTGTGGATGCGTTCACCGGTTGGCCAGAGGCCTGGCCAGCAAAAAAGGAAGACAGCAAAACAGTGGTGAAGTGTCTGATTAATCACTACATCCCCAGGCACGGTTTTCCTGTGAAAATCAGGTCAGATAACGGCACACACTTCAAAAATGAAGAACTTAGAGAGGTTGAAAAGTTCCTGGGAATGAGACATTCCTTTGGAACAGTGTACCACCCCCAATCTCAAGGGAAGGTGGAAAGGATGAACCAGACAATCAAAACCAAATTGGCCAAGATCTGTGCACAGACCAAAATGAATTGGGTCACAGCATTACCTCTAGCTTTGATGTCAGTAAGAAGCTCAGTGAGCCAGAGACATGGGTTGACGCCCCATGAACTACAGACTGGAAGACCTTTTCCAGGCCCAAAAACCAGGTTACCTTTTTTGACTGAATGTGAACAATCTATGTCTCACCGTGATTACTATTGATCTCTCCACAGCTTGGTTGCAGCATTCTCAAAACAGGTGGCCGCCCAACCATCCGAGGCTCGAGCCACCACCTCAGATGCGGAGTGGATCCTTCTGAAAGTCATCAGATGGAAGTGGTCAGAGGCAAGGTGGACGGGTCCATTCCAGGTCACAGAGAGAACCTCACATGCGGTGAGGGTCAAGGGCAAAGGAGACACGTGGTATCATTGGAGCCAGTGTGCAGCAGCAGAGGCACCACAGAGATCGCTGCCAGAGGTCCAGCAGAACCTGAAGGAAAACACCAGCACACCAGAAGACCTTTCTCACCCAATTCAAGGGGCAGAATAATCCCCTTGGGTGAGAAAGCGTTCATTTACACCTAAAGGTTAGTCTACACCTTAGGTGCACCGTCAGATCAGTGGTCCCACCAATAGGGGCAGAATAATCCCCTGGTGAGACCACTTAGCTCCAGGTCAGTCTACACCTGTGAGTGAAGACCAGGACATCACACAGAAGAGGCGGATGTGATTGAGCTTTCCTCTCTTTCACTGGTGGTCGTAGCTGCTCTCCCACCGAAGAACTGAACTGAACACTCTGAACTTTAAAAAAAAGAAGTATTTTGTGTTTCACCATGTTGTTAATCCTTATCTTCCTTTGTAGGTACCTTGGAAAAGAATGGGAGGTAAAAATCTAGGACCGAGGCCCCTTAAGGGTTGGGTCAGGGGAGGTATAGGTGTTTTATCATTTTCCATTGTCACATTGATTCTAGGTTTGTATTGTGAACTTCCTTTCCAGACATGCTCCAGTCATCCCAGGATCAATAAAAGACAATCCAAACCCCAGGGTCCAGATAAATGCCTGCAGACATTTGGGGGAATAGAATTAAATTACACTCTCGGTGCGACCACAACTTTCCAATTTGATCTCTGCGACGTTATCAAATGTAGCTCTTACCAAATCTCAGTCAGCACATGGTTGATGAGGCTCCACTATTACCTATGCGCTAATGTTGAACTCTCCACACACTGTGAGTCCACAAGTGCAGACACACCCACCCCTTTGTGCGGTAGGGGGTGGAGAAATACTATATATTACAGCAGACCATGGAATACCAATATTTTTAACCCTGACCCGACACCTAAACTTGAAGCGCTAAACATATCCCTGATACGCGGTAGTTTATCAAATACCGCCTCAAACGGGCAACAGCCATTTCTTTTAACCCTTAAAGCCTTGACACACAACCCTCTAGGAACACACAACGCCCATTTCATGTTTGGTCTTCGACGAGGATGGAACACACAGAATCCGGAAGGCATCATCAAGATAAATTTCGGAAATCACTCCAATCAGGCAGAGTCAGACAAGGGGAGGATAAAGATAGACTACAACACCTTAAAACCCATAGAAATGATCCAGATGGCCACGGGACATACTGAAGATAACCTCTGGCTCCAATGGATAGCTCAGACTGCCAAAGAACAAAGTAAATCAGATTGTGTGGCCTGCGCGGCTGCAAGACCACATTTAACTACTGATCCTGCTCCTCTGTATACAGAGGACCAGAGGGGTTATAGCTGTATGCTACAGCTGACTAGAGTGGCTACTCCCACAAACTGTACCACTTTGGCCAGTCTGTTCCCACCCATTGCCAATAACACCAGAGTAGGCCCATTCACCCCTCAACGAAAAAATGGCACATACACTTGCTTTAACTTCACTTCCACAACACCAAAGGCAAATGTAGGACAAATTCCTCGTGGTTGGTGTAACATCACGGTGCCAGGCTTAGTGATAGGTCCCTGGGCAAGATCAGTACTCTACTATTATTGTGGAGGACATTGGCTATTAACTAGGATTCAAAATAATACTATTGGAATGTGTGCCATAGTTAGGTTGCAGGCACCTCTCCTTCTGTTAGGTAAAGACTTTAAGTATCTTCCCTCAAAACATGCACAAAGCACGGCTCTCACTAGGCGACATGTCATGAAGCAGAGCACAAACGCATTTGATCTGACCGAAGGCTCGCCCACCTACATTGACGCAATTAGAGTCCCCCGAGGCGTACCCAATGAGTATAAATTGGCGGACCAAGTCTCAGCAGGCTTCAAAAACATTCCCATTATTGCAGCCTTTTTTCCGGTAACTCCCAATAAAAATGTGGACCGCATTAATTACATACATTACAATGTTCTTCGAATGGTCAACCTCACTAGAGAAGCTGTGGAGGGCCTAGCTGAACAAACTGGCCCCACATCCCTTATGGCACTACAAAATAGGATGGCCCTGGACATGGTCCAAGCGGAAAAAGGGGGTGTTTGTGCAATGTTTGGAGACATGTGCTGCACATTCATACCCAATAACACAGCACCTGATGGATCAGTTTCCAAAGCTTTGGAAGCGCTTAAAACATTGTCAGCAACCATGCATGAGCACTCAGGAATAGACAATCCGTTCGAAGACTGGATGACGGGCATGTTTGGACACTGGAAAGGGTTGATTATGTCATTGTTTATTTCCATTGCTGTTTTTGTAGCTATTATGGTTACCTGTGGATGTTGCTGTGTGCCATGTATAAGATCTTTGATTGTTCGCTTTATTACTACAACCATTGAAGGGAAAACCACACCTCCTCCTTCCCATATGATGCCTTTGCTTGCGGTGGATGCTAACGAGGAGGAGGACGAAGATTAACCCGTAAGAGTAAGTTACAGGGCGTCTGATATGTATTACTGTCTAGGGAGCAGAAGGATGGTAGAATATTATATTGGCATATTTGGACAGACTATGGAATAAAGCACGGATAGACACCCTCCAGTTAGAGGGGTCAATACTCCCTGTCAAGACTTAGAAGGTTGTAAGCATCCTTGGGACTACAAAGGCCGGGCAGACAATAGTCCCTGGGCACATGGCATGGCATTGGAGGCAGGGTCAAAAGCATGATGACAAACATTTCCTTCTGCTCCACAGGTTGTAATGATTGTTAAAATCTTTTGCAGTATCTTCAATTAGTGGTGAAGTCTTAGGAGACTTCAAAAGGGGGAAATTGTGGAGATATATTATGTGTGTGCATCATTATTATTACTATGTTCATAACCAGTGTGGGAAATAAAATGTGTAACATGTGTTAGTATAAGACATTGTGTGTGGCCTGCAGAAATATTTCTCACTGGAGAGGTGAAGTGGAAAATTACTGAGAACTGCAGGAGTGTGTGAAAAATAGAGATAGTACAACTGACTGACTTATTCCCTTCTCATATCAGTAGAAAACATGGTGCAGGTGCAGGACAATGACTGTCTAAATATGGTAAAGCCGGAAAAGTGTGTACGTGACTACATGTGAGAAAATATTGTAATCAAGGGCGCTTCCCATTTTCATGTGTGTTTTAATAAAAGCAATGTGCCCAGTGAGAAGCTCCGAAGTCGTCTCGGTGTGTGTCCTGATCACACGAGAGCTTCCCCTGGGCCGAGGTATTTTGAATTACATACAGCTGTCTCCGTGTGATTTATTCTAATGTGTTGTGAATTCCTCCAGGTTACGGTGAATAAACGAACGCGCAGAAGGCCTCTTTAAAGGGGTACTTCAACACAACCTTCTTTCCCGTTTCATCTTGCATAACCCTCCTCAACCTATCTACACCCCCAAAACTTCCCGGATTTGAAGGGTTATAATATACTTTCTTCATCAGCCGTCTTCCTGCCATTTCTGCCTTATGATCACTCTGACGATTACTTGTTAAATAATGAGCAAAAAACACACCGGAGGGTAGATTTATTCCTTTTTTTATTTTTGTATTTAATAGTAAAAAGAAAAAAAAAAAGAAGAAGAATCAGATAATGCAGATGAATTCAAACACTACTAGCTTTTAAACAACACTTTTGGGAAAGGTTAATATGTTCCCACTTTAAATGTATTTAATAGTAAAAAGAAAAAAAAAGAAGAAAACATCATATAATGCAAATTAATTAAAGTACTGGAATACTAAAAATTATACAAGTCATCAAACATGTGAGATCAGTTTGTCAGTCCATAGCACTCTGAAACAGAGTTAAGTTGTTTGAGATGTTTCTCATCGACCATGCGATCATAAACGTGCGCTATTACACTGTGGATGCCTTGTACCGATTTCAGTTCATATAAAACCGTCTCTGCAATCGTCTTCACTCTGAAGTCATCCGCTTGTATGCGTCAAAGTACCAGAAGATTCTGAATATCAGGAACAAGTTTGGGGGTTACGAGTCGTCGTACGATGCGTTGAAAGTTGACTTGGTAATAATCCTCCCCCAATACCTCCAGGCATTGGTGCTGACGCTGGCTTGGGTGGTTCGTTATGCACCAATAGCAGGTTTCTCTGAGATAGTTCAAAGAGGTTATGTTGAATAAATGAAGTATCGCTGTTTTCACCGTATTGATGCGGGTGGTTGAGAACCAACCGTCAATTTCGTCCCCCTGGTTACTCTCATCCTCCGCTGAAGGCTGAGGGTCCTCCATCGGTTCCAGGGTTTGTGTAGGGGCTTCGGTAGAGGGTGAGTAGCTGGTAGCTACCTCATCCTCCATGACCACCTTCATGTCTTCAGGCAGGACATTCGCGTCTACAGACTCAGCCATGAATAGCGGCGATGGTGAGTAGAGGTCTGGAGAAAGCGGTTGATACATTTTCATGTTGTATCCTGTAGGTGATGCAGGACTGAAGTGGGTCTCTGAGAATGAGGACGTTGAGGTGGATGGTGAGAAGAGGTCCGGGGAAGGCGGATGATATGGTCCAATGTTGAAGCTTTCATCGTGCTCAGGAGAGAAGTGGATCTCTGCTCGGTGGTTGTAGAGATCCCTGTATGGTGTTGGCTCACTCATTCTCAGGATTCGGTTCTCAGTGTCTGTGAGCTTGCTGTTATCCCCCCGTATATATATCATAGGAAGGGGGCGGGTCCTCAGAAGAGGGTTTGTTTTAGACGTAAAACAGGAAACGTCAGCGTTTTTTTCACTGACATGACATCGATCCAACTGCGTGAGTTGTGGAAAAGGTCGAAAAGACGCTGTCCAATTTCACTCATCTTCTCTGCCCAAGCTTCAAATGGCAGAGCTAGCAATGTCTTGAATATGCCACAGTCCTTATTGAAAGCCTCCAACACAAACAGATCTGAGGGGTTCGTCCGGTTGTTCCTGCATCTGCTTGCCCGAAAAGACCAGCGACCATTTTCTGTGGTTTTTGACCCCCACACTGCGCTAAAGATAGGTTCTCTCTCAGCTATTTCACCATCGGATGGTATATGAAACATTCTCGCCGGTCGAGGAGACAGTTCATTTTCCTCTTCTTCTTCCTCCCTCTCCTGCATTGAGACTGCTTCAGGGCTATCATTAAGGTGCGGGATTGCAAGCCTTAACACAGCCCAGTCGCTGTGGGTGAGAGTACACAGAGCCAATGATCCATTAAATACCTCGTCTTGATCCAATTGATACAGGCAAAGCTCTCCTATTTCATACATGAAAATGTAACCCCAGCTACCACTCAGGCCATATGGCTCCAAAGACCATTCTTCCTGCAGAGTGTCGAACGGGGGTCTTTGTACCCTGCAGATGTAGTATGTTGATTTCTTAGGAGCATTCAATTCACGGGATGAATGCTGGTAGACGGTGACTGGGGTTTCACACAGAACTGACGTACCTCTTGGCCGACCCAAGGTCTGATTTTCAACCGTGGTTGTTGAAGTTGATGTTGGATCCTCATCATCGGTAGAGTATGTTATGACGGGAATTCCGATAGGTATCTCAGATGAGGAAGTAGATGATATAGATGATGCAGTTGCTTGTTCATCATCTTGGTACGCATTGCGTTTCTCCTCCGCTTGACGATTAACTCTCTTAACTCTAGCCATTGCTGAACGGGTGTTCTTTTCCAACGAATGCTGCATGTAAAGTGCAGAGTTTTATCCCTGTATTTAAAATAAACACTAAAGCACGCCCCATTGTTTTCATTGGGTTATTCAAGGTTTAACGAGGCTTACAAACACACCCTCTATTTTTAATTGGTGCTGATGCCATACAGTTTCTGATAATACCATATTTGTCTTGTTCTATTTATAACATACACACCCCTGTGTTTTAATTGGTTCATTTAAGGCCTTCCCTGTAACACCCTTAAACACACCCCTGTATTATAATTGGTTCATTTAAGGTATCGTCCGTAATGACGACAACCAATCAGCATCCACGGTTACGCCCCTTGGACACACCCCTGTTGACCCCCCATCACCCATGACCCCCCTTTAAGGTCAAAGGTCACCTGTCAAAAAGTTTGATTAAAGGGTGTATTTTAGTATCTGAGAGACGCTATCTTCTCCAGGAGGAAGTTTGAGCTTGTGTGGAAGAAGAAAGAGCAAGCAGGATGGTGGGTCTGAAATAACAAGGAGCATGGATGAAGTGGGAAACAACTGAGCAGCGAAGGGTTACTTGGGACAACATATCCTCAGTAGTTGTCCGAAAGCTCTTGCAGTGGCTGTTATTGCTGGCGGCATGATCAAGTGATTAAAGCGCTAGCAAAGGTGGTAACTTCAGCCATAAGCTGTCTGAAGACATTCTTCATTCATTGGTCTTTCCAGGAGGAGTGAACGCTACAAGTCAATGACTCAATACAATCTGCTGGATTTTCTTAGTCAGAACATTTTTAAACCAATTCGAATAATAAACTGAATTTGACTGCACTGTTTGATAATTATGATCAATTAGAATGTACATGACTTGGAATCTGTATGTTTCAATTTAATTGACGTTGTGGAGTGCCTTTAGATGACGTGTTGTGAATTGGCACTACATAAATAAACTGAATTAAATTGAATTAAGGCAGGAGAATGAAAGTTCATACTGAATCAGTGCCTAGCCTCCTTGCCACAGCAGCTAACTGGGAACTGAGTGGATCTGGTCATACAGCTGTGTTTTCCAGAGTATATTGCCTTAACCACGTTGTGTCCAGACATGTTTATTTTGTCCAACTCCACCAGGAAGGTGTACTAGAGTGTACTGTACACTGGGAGGATCACATAGATGAGGCCCAAGAGCGACACCATGCAAAGTGCCAAGAGTTGACAGAGCAGTGTAGGAGCATCCATCTGCAAGACAATTGAGATGTGCTTTGCAGGGCATTCACTGTGCAGACTCCTTACCAAGCTAGGAATCACATGCTTGGAAAAAAAAGAGGGCCATCAAAGCAACCACTGATGCACTGAGGGAGCCACTATGTGGTTCTGGCTAGAAAGGAAAGCCCAATGGGCAATTGCTGCAGGCTAAGGAATGACCACCTCTGGATGGGTCGCCTGGACAAGGGTGTATGATGTTCGAAAAGACCTGAAACACCCGATGAACCCAGGAAACATCACTGACGATGCACCCCAAGGCATCCATAGGATTTATTGTCAGAAGCAGCAAACACCTTCAATGCATCCAGATTTTGGAATAATACATTTTGTTGCTAACAAAAAATGCCTTTAAATGCATTTGTCAAAAGGTTTTTTTTTTATTGATGTATGATGACTTGTTTATTTATTTTTTTGTTTCTAAGGTAATACAGTTTTATATTAGGTACTTTTAATGTTATTTGTTCTGTCAGTGTGTAGAGTAAAATACCAGTTTCAAAAAAGTAAAGAGATTAGTTGTGGAATAAGCGTTGGGTGTTTACTTTACCAATAGGACTTGACACACAACAGTGTGTCCCTTCATAGGAATCATGCACTTCATAGCTCCTTCAGTGACAGGCTGCTTCATCTAGGAGCAATATTGCAGGTCTTTCCTCCCAGCAACTCTTAGACTGTACAACAAACACAAATACCATCAGAGCAGATAAACCTTTTACATTCCTGCTTATTTTAGTGCAGATATATTCTGGTAAATTACCTATTTTTACACAAATATACATAAAAAAGCAACTGTATAGTTTTTAGATTACTTTTAGTAATGTTGTCTTTTATTAACGTGTGTTACGAATCGCTGCATACCTTGCTGCTGATTCTATTCTATTCTATTCTATATATATATATATATATATGTATAGGTCCTTCTCAAAATATTAGCATATTGTGATAAAGTTCATTATTTTCCATAATGTCATGATGAAAATTTAACATTCATATATTTTAGATTCATTGCACACTAACTGAAATATTTCAGGTCTTTTATTGTCTTAATACGGATGATTTTGGCATACAGCTCATGAAAACCCAAAATTCCTATCTCACAAAATTAGCATATCATTAAAAGGGTCTCTAAACGAGCTATGAACCTAATCATCTGAATCAACAAGTTAACTCTAAACACCTGCAAAAGATTCCTGAGGCCTTTAAAACTCCCAGCCTGGTTCATCACTCAAAACCCCAATCATGGGTAAGACTGCCGACCTGACTGCTGTCCAGAAGGCCACTATTGACACCCTCAAGCAAGAGGGTAAGACACAGAAAGAAATTTCTGAACGAATAGGCTGTTCCCAGAGTGCTGTATCAAGGCACCTCAGTGGGAAGTCTGTGGGAAGGAAAAAGTGTGGCAGAAAACGCTGCACAACGAGAAGAGGTGACCGGACCCTGAGGAAGATTGTGGAGAAGGGCCGATTCCAGACCTTGGGGGACCTGCGGAAGCAGTGGACTGAGTGTGGAGTAGAAACATCCAGAGCCAGCATGCACAGGCTTGTGCAGGAAATGGGCTACAGGTGCCGCATTCCCCAGGTCAAGCCACTTTTGAACCAGAAACAGCAGCAGAAGCGCCTGACCTGGGCTACAGAGAAGCAGCACTGGACTGTTGCTCAGTGGTCCAAAGTACTTTTTTCGGATGAAAGCAAATTCTGCATGTCATTCGGAAATTAAGGTGCCAGAGTCTGGAGGAAGACTGGGGAGAAGGAAATGCCAGAAGTCCAGTGTCAAGTACCCACAGTCAGTGATGGTCTGGGGTGCCGTGTCAGCTGCTGGTGTTGGTCCACTGTGTTTTATCAAGGGCAGGGTCAATGCAGCAAGCTATCAGGAGATTTTGGAGCACTTCATGCTTCCATCTGCTGAAAAGCTTTATGGAGATGAAGATTTCATTTTTCAGCACGACCTGGCACCTGTTCACAGTGCCAAAACCACTGGTAAATGGTTTACTGACCATGGTATCACTGTGCTCAATAGGCCTGCCAACTCTCCTGACCTGAACCCCATAGAGAATCTGTGGGATATTGTGAAGAGAACGTTGAGAGACTCAAGACCCAACACTCTGGATGAGCTAAAGGCCGCTGTCGAAGCATCCTGGGCCTCCATAAGACCTCAGCAGTGCCACAGGCTGATTGCCTCCATGCCACGCCGCATTGAAGCAGTCATTTCTGCAAAAGGATTCCCGACCAAGTATTGAGTGCATAACTGTACATGATTATTTGAAGGTTAACGTTTTTTGTATTAAAAACACTTTTCTTTTATTGGTCGGATGAAATATGCTAATTTTGTGAGATAGGAATTTTGGGTTTTCATGAGCTGTATGCCAAAATCATCCGTATTAAGACAATAAAAGACCTGAAATATTTCTGTTAGTGTGCAATGAATCTAAAATATATGAATGTTAAATTTTCATCATGACATTATGGAAAATAATGAACTTTATCACAATATGCTAATATTTTGAGAAGGACCTGTATATGGAGGCAGTCAGGGGAGTTTCCCTGCTTCCAGCAGCTAGGCTCTCTGACACCAACTTAGCTTGACAGCTAGCACTGGGAACGTCCGAACCGAACTAGCTGGCCGTGTCTTACACGGTCTCTACGTCATGGATCTCAACGGCATCCTCTCCCAGCTTGAAAGTGCAAACGAAAAGGACACAGAGAGGCTTTTACATCGTTACAGTCAAGAGGTAAGTCAGGGGTTTGGTCAGATTTTATTCAACCAAAACAAACTGGGTGCTAACGCTAGTTAGCTAGCTGGTGAGCTAGCTTCACATCTTGTGTTGCTTGCTCTGAAGAAATGTGACGTGCGGTCTGTCAAATGACTTTAAAGCTTTACTCAATCCACACCGTGTCTGGGAACTATTAAACAAGATAGGAAAAATGGGAAATAAACTAATAACATAGCTGTAATCGATATGCTGCCTGCCGACAAGACTAGCCACTTGATGTTTCTAATGGAAATCTCTGGTACAACTACTGTTTATGTTCAATGCAGCTTATAAAAACAAAAGCAAAAGAACAGAGAAAAAAGAATGAGGTTAAAAACACGCAATACTTTAAAACAATAATAGTACAAATTAAGGCAGCACATGAGAACAAAAAGTTAAAAAGACAATTTAAACAAAAAGTTTAGATAGAAATGAACATGTAAAGTAATATTTAACCTTCATGAGAAAGCTGCAGTCAACGGTAATGTTTTCAGTCTTGATTTAAAGGAGCTAACAGTTTCTGCACATCTTAGGTTTTCAGGGAGTTTGATCCAGAGCATAGAAATGAAAGGCTGACTTTGGTATTTTATTCTGGTGCTGGGAACACTCGAATGACATGAGTGATGGTTTATAGTGGTTTATAACCCATCAACATGATTCAAAATTCTACCTTTTTATAATCGGAGAGCCAGAGTGGGGATTTAAGGAATGTAGTGATATGATGTATTTTCCTGGTTTTGGTCAGGACCTTGGGAGCAGCCTTTTGGATAGACAGAAAAGAGGAAAATTGACCAGGACAGAAATGGAGACAAACACAGAAGCATTTATGGTATACTGCAGTTAAATTAAGTGAACTATAAAATCCCACCATGAGCATACACACAGCAGTGGGTGACTGTGAGGAAATACAATCCTTTCTAACAAGAAGAAACCTCCAGCAGCACAGACAGATACAGAAGGGCTGGGTGTGGCCTACTCCCTGTTAGAAAGAAAAACACATACTGAGTGAAGTGAAAGTAGGAAAGATATGAAACGTGCTCAATGAAAACCTTTTTTGTTTCAGAACACTCAGACCTTCACGTTTGACCAAAAAGAAGAAGCCCTGCGGATTGTGAGTACATCGTAGCTGAGCAGGTTGTTATTAGATAATGTAATGTTTCTTGTACAGTGATTACAGTCTTCCTCACTGTCCATCTTATAATTTAGAAACTCTGTCAGAGTGTGTTGACGGTACTTGGGAGACAGGTGCAGCCCAGCTGTCAGAAGACATGTCTGGAAACACTTCGCATCCTGTCCAGAGACAAGCGTGTCCTGGGACCTGTAGCCACCGTGGAGGGCATGCTGGTTTTGACTGGGATGGCGATGCTGCGTACCGGAGAGGAGGACTGGCATAAGCAGGAAACCACTCAGGATGGTTTACAGTCTGAGGAGGAGAAGAGGGTGGTCGTGGAGGCATTAAAGTGCCTATGCAACGTTGTGTATAACAGTGCTGCAGCTCAGCAGGTTTGTGTAGATATCCAGCTCGCTAGCAGCCTTTGTGCCAGCTTGCGCTTCGCCCACACATGGCAACATGAGGTGGGCCTGTTTATCCTGCGCCTCTTCTTCTTGTTGTCTGCCCTGCGACCTGATGTGAGAGGAGTACTGAGGAAAGACTGTCAGGCTGTGAGACTGCTGACAGAGGTCCTGGAGCACACTCTGTACGTGCACTGGGTTGGTACCTATGAAGCCGCTCGACCAGAACCACAGGATCTGCCCCTGCCTGCAGAGAACAACGAGCGAGCGATGGAAGCTCTTAAAGCCTTGTTCAACCTCACACTCTCAGAAAGTCGGAACGAGGTGAGTATTTTATGCTAACAAGGTCAACATCTGGGTTTCTTTGCTAAGAACTAAATGAAAAACTATGTTTTTTCACACTGGGGACTGTTAAAAATGTGTCACTTTTGTGGCGATTGGCAAGAATAAATATTTTTCTGAGGCCCTTTTTTAGCTTTAGAAATTACTGAGAAAGAATTAGTCTTTGGTAAAAGGTAGATTACTCAGGTAAACTTCTTGATACCACTTGTTGCATCTTCTTTCTGTTTCCAGAAAGAATCTGTATTATACCATACCACTTTATTTCTTAAGCACTTAAAAACAACATCACTACTGACCAAAGTGCTGTACAAAAATACACGACGGAACAGGAATAAAACTATAAGAAAATACACCTGATACATTGAAAAAGTACAACATTAAGACAGTGATGCTAGATCACTCTGGGTTAAAAGCCAAAGAGAAACAAATTTGTTTTTAAACGAGTTTTAAAAACAGCAAGGGAAGGAGCCTGCCTGACATTCAGTGCCAGCTCATTCCACAATTTAAAAACCCACACTGCAAAGGCCCTGTGTCCTCTAGTTTTATAAAGTGTCTTCAGGAATGCCAAAAGCATCTGATCACATGATCTGAGAGCACGCAAAGGCATATAGGGTTGAAGCAGCTCAGACATAGAAAAAGGAGTAAGACCGTTAATAGAATTTTAAAATGGATCTGGAACTGAACGGGAAGCCAATGAAGGGACGCCAGAATCGGAGTTATGTGCTCTTGTTTACTTGTACCAGTTAAAAATCGAGCAGCAGCATTTTGTACCAGCTGTAAACGAGAGAGGGAGGCCTGGCTAACTCCAATCAAAAGAAAGTTATAGTAATCCAGGTGTGAGGTAATAAAAGCATGGTTTCACTGTCTGTAGGTGGCGTCTAGGAAGCAGGGATTTAATTTTTGACAGGCGCCTCAACTGAAAATAAGAAGACTTAACCACAGCGTTGATGTACCAGTCAAATTTTACGCTGGGGTCAATTTTTACCCCTAAATTACTAACACTGGGTTTTGCATATTGGGCCAAAGGGGAATAGTCAAATGTGGGGATACAGCTAGGACCACTGGATTTGAAAATCATAACCTCAGTCTTTTTTTCATTAAAACAGAAAAAATTCTGTGTCATCCATCCCTTAATGTCATCAAGACAGTCCAGGAGAGGCTGAGTGCCATTTTTAGAGGAAAGTTAACTTGACAATCATCAACATATAAATGAAATGGTACGCCATGCTTTCTAAAAATAGAACCAAGTGGCAACAAATAAAGCAAAACAGAAGAGGACCAAGAATAGAGCCCTGAGGTACCCCAAGGGAAGGGCAGCAGAACCAGAGGTAAAATCACCCATCATCACACTGAAACTCCTATCAGAAAGGTAGGACCTAAACCATTTCGTAGCTGAATCAGTGATGCCCACCCACTGCTTCAGTCTGGAGATGAGGATGTCATGGTCCACTGTATCAGAAGCAGCTGTTAAATCTAAAAGCAGAAGTTAAACACAATTCCCAGAATGCAACGTTAAAAATATGTCATTAAAACCCCTTAAAAGAGTAGATTCGGTGCTGTGGTACATTTTGAATCCAGACTGGAACACTTCCAAAATTCTAGATTCATCCAGGAAAGCCTTAAGCTGGGTGTAAACAATTTGTTCCAGAATTTTGGAAAGAAAAGTAATTTTACAAGTACTTAACATACTTAAGTACTTGTAAGTGATATTGTTTTAAAAGCGTTATAGTCATTTAGATTTAAGAACACCCCATCAAATATTTGGTTATTTCAAAAGAAACGTTTACATGTCGATGTTTAAGCTTTCTTGTTTATTTTTTTTACAGGCAAACACCCAAAATTTTACATTGTTTTAAACAAAAGATATTGTTGTGATTATGAATATGAATATATTATTTAATATTTAATATTAATACATTAATAATTTATTAAATACTATTTCGGTCTGTTAAGGGTACCCATGGCTGTGGTCCCAACAATATAAACAAAAATGTGTATTCTCACCTAATAATAGAGTTTGGGAAGCTTGTCAGTTTTGAAATCACCAAACAAAGATTAAACTGTTTGGAAATGATAAAATAAGTTGTCTGGTTAGAGATTCCACACAGCTCCAACATCTGTTTGAGTTGCAGCAACAACAAGCCATTCTTTCTTCCCATTTATAATCAGCTAATTAGTGTGTACCAGTGTGTCCCAGACTGTAAGGTCTAATCCACTAACATAATTTCCAGCTTTCATCTATAGGTTAAAATCACTTTAGTGAGACACTTTCTGTAGCCATCTACCTGGCGCCTACACCAGTCTGATGAACATTTTCCCCACTCCTCTTTCTGTTGTGTGATATATATACAGGTCCTTCTCAAAATATTAGCATATTGTGATAAAGTTCATTATTTTCCATAATGTCATGATGAAAATTTAACATTCATATATTTTAGATTCATTGCACACTAACTGAAATATTTCAGGTCTTTTATTGTCTTAATACGGATGATTTTGGCATACAGCTCATGAAAACCCAAAATTCTTATCTCACAAAATTAGCATATTTCATCCGACCAATAAAAGAAAAATGTTTTTAATACAAAAAACGTCAACCTTCAAATAATCATGTACAGTTATGCACTCAATACTTGGTCGGGAATCCTTTTGCAGAAATGACTGCTTCAATGCGGCGTGGCATGGAGGCAATCAGCCTGTGGCACTGCTGAGGTCTTATGGAGGCCCAGGATGCTTCGATAGCGGCCTTTAGCTCATCCAGAGTGTTGGGTCTTGAGTCTCTCAACGTTCTCTTCACAATATCCCACAGATTCTCTATGGGGTTCAGGTCAGGAGAGTTGGCAGGCCTATTGAGCACAGTGATACCATGGTCAGTAAACCATTTACCAGTGGTTTTGGCACTGTGAGCAGGTGCCAGGTCGTGCTGAAAAGTGAAATCTTCATCTCCATAAAGCTTTTCAGCAGATGGAAGCATGAATGCTCCAAAATCCCCTGATAGCTAGCTGCATTGACCCTGCCCTTGATAAAACACAGTGGACCAACACCAGCAGCTGACACGGCACCCCAGACCATCACTGACTGTGGGTACTTGACACTGGACTTCTGGCATTTTGGCATTTCCTTCTCCCCAGTCTTCCTCCAGACTCTGGCACCTTGATTTCCGAATGACATGCAGAATTTGCTTTCATCCGAAAAAAGTACTTTGGACCACTGAGCAACAGTCCAGTGCTGCTTCTCTGTAGCCCAGGTCTGGGGAATGCGGCACCTGTAGCCCATTTCCTGCACATGCCTGTGCACGGTGGCTCTGGATGTTTCTACTCCAGACTCAGTCCACTGCTTCCGCAGGTCCCCCAAGGTCTGGAATCGGCCCTTCTCCACAATCTTCCTCAGGGTCCGGTCACCTCTTCTCGTTGTGCAGCGTTTTCTGCCACACTTTTTCCTTCCCACAGACTTCCCACTGAGGTGCCTTGATACAGCACTCTGGGAACAGCCTATTCGTTCAGAAATTTCTTTCTGTGTCTTACCCTCTTGCTTGAGGGTGTCAATAGTGGTCTTCTGGACAGCAGTCAGGTCGGCAACCATGATTGGGGTTTTGAGTGATGAACCAGGCTGGGAGTTTTAAAGGCCTCAGGAATCTTTTGCAGGTGTTTAGAGTTAACTCGTTGATTCAGATGATTAGGTTCATAGCTCATTTAGAGACCATTTTAATGATATGCTAATTTTGTGAGATAGGAATTTTGGGTTTTCATGAGCTGTATGCCAAAATCATCCATATTAAGACAATAAAAGACCTGAAATATTTCAGTTAGTGTGCAATGAATCTAAAATATATGAATGTTAAATTTTCATCATGACATTATGGAAAATAATGAACTTTATCACAATATGCTAATATTTTGAGAAGGACCTGTAGCTACTGACTGAGCTTTTACTGTGACTAACTATGTCCTTTCAGACTCTAACCTTGAAAACTGGCTCAGAGTTTATCTGTTCTTTCTTTCTAGGTGAAACGACTAAAGGAGCTACATCCATTAACATTTACTTTTCCTTCCCATAGAAAGTACTCCTGGATCAGTGCTTCTTTGTTCTCTTTGTGTCTCTGCTCTGTTCTCTCAAACCCCCAGTCGGTTGTGGCAGATGGCCGCTCACACTGAGCCTGGTTCTGCTGGAGGTTTCTTCCTGTTAAAAGGGAGTTTTTCCTCTCCACTGTCACTACATGCATGCTCAGTATGAGAGATTGCTGCAAAGTCAACGCCAGTGACTGTCCACTGTCTCTACATGCTGCAAGTCACTGACTGGATGCAATCTGCTGGGTTTCCTTAGACAGAAAAACCTTTTATCCAATTTGAATAAATAACTAACTCTGACTGCACTGTTCAATTGTTAGGATTAATTGGAATGTATGTACCTGACTGTTGTGAAGTGCCTTGAGACAACATGTGTTGTGAATTGGCGCTATATAAATAAAACTGAATTGAATTGAATTTGGACAGAGGGGGCAATGAACCACAAGGGCAACCTCTACCAACATAAGTCCAAACTGCATTAAAGATAGTTCCCAGGATTGCATTTGTTCCTGCTCTTCTCAAAGTTAATAAAGTGTTAGTTTCCTCCTTTTCACCTGCTGCTGTGACTCTTCTAGGCTCTCATTTGTTATTGTTACTGCTGCTAGGGCCTCTCACCTCCAGACTCACGTTCCTGCAGTTATTTTATTCGCCATTTTTTCCTTTATTGTTTGAAGTCGGTAATCAATGCTTGGTTTTCACAGGAGGACCACCACCAGTTCCGACTCCTAGCTGCTATCTTGCGTCACCTGTTGATGCTGAAAACTGAGACAGAGGAGAAAACAGAAGAAGCACACAGGTAGGAACCTGTTTCACTGCTCTTTATATGTCATGCTCTTACAACCTGTAAAAACACATGAAAACATATCAAAGCTTAGTCCTATGGTGCTTCTCTGGTTTAGAGTGTGTTTTAGACATTTCCCAGTGAAGCAGTTGGAACAGAGAAAGTGCATCTACAATTCTGATGAACTTCAAGAGAATAATGCAATCTCATCAACCCCTTGGTGAGATTGTGGTGATTCATTGTTGTGGTGTCAATATGACCTGGGTGTTGTGTGGAAGAGCCTGATAGAAGCAGTGGGAGCTTAGCCCTGTTGTCTGTCCCCCGTGCACCTGGCCACATTGGGCTCATTGAAAAATTAAAATCTCTTAACCTCCACAGTAGGCCGGAAATCCCCCAACTGGCTTTTTTAGCTTTCTAATTTATTGTAACTTGGTATCACAGCTGCCATGTGCATAGGATGCTACCACTCTTCTGGTTGCAACAAGAAAGGATCTCACCAAGAAACCACTAAATAGAAGAAAATAAATGCCATGTAAAGGTCCCTGCACATAGAAAACAGTCACCGGGTTCCTCATGGAAAAGGTCACATCTCCAAATTGCATAAATGTTTGCTGGGAGTCCAACACGCACCGGGAACAGGTCCGACTTAGTGCCGGCAATGCAAACCAAACTCCTGCTCCGCTTGTACAGAGACCGGATGGCCCCTAGTAAAGGGCCACCGATTCCATACTCCTGGAGCACCCCCAACAGGGCATCACGAGGGACACAGACGAATGCTTTCTCCAAGTCCACAAAACACATGTGGACCGGTTGGGCAAACTCCCATGAACCCTCGAGTACCCTGTAGAGGGTATAGAGCTGGTCCAGTGTTCCACGGCCGGGACGAAAACCACACTGCTCCTCCTGAAGCCGAGGTTCGAGTATCGGCTGGACTCTCCTCTCCAATACCCTGATGTAGGCCTTACCAGGGAGGCTGAGGAGTGTGATCCCCCTGTAGTTGGAACACACCCTCCGGTCACCCTTCTTATGAAGGGGGACCACCACCCCAGTCTGCCAATCCAGAGGCACTGTCCCCGTCCGCCACGCAATGTTGAAGAGGCTTGTCAACCATGACAGCCCTACAACATCCAAAGACTTGAGGTACTCAGGGCGGATCTCATCCAACCCCTTTGTCACCGATCCTGTTCATAACTTTTATGGACAGGATTTCTAGGCACAGCCAAGGGCCGGAGGGGGTCTGGTTTGGGGACCAGAGGATTTCGTCTCTTCTTTTTGCAGATAACGTGGTCCTGCTGGCCCCCTCTAGCCAAGACTTACAGCACACACCGGGGCGGTTCGCAGCCAAGTGTTAAGTGGCAGGGATGAAAATCAGCTCCTCCATGGTTCTCGACCGGAAAAGGGTGGCTTGTCCTCTTCAGGTTGGAGGGGAGTTCCTGCCTCAAGTTGAGGAGTTTAAGTATCTCGGGGTCTTGTTCACGGGTGATGGAAGAATGGAGCGGGAGATCGACAGATGGATCGGTGCGGCTGCCACAGTAATGGGGGCGCTGTGCTGGTCCGTTATGGTGAAGAGAGAGTTGCGCCGAAAAGCGAACCTCTCGATTAACCGGTCGGTCTACGTTCCTACCCTCACCTATGGCCATCAACTTTGGGTCACGACCGAAAGAACGAGATCCCGGATACAAGCGGCTGAAATGAGCTTCCTCCGTAGGGTGGCCGGGCACTCCCTTAGAGATAGGGTGAGGAGCTCAGCCATCCAGGAGGGGCTCGTAGTAGAGCTGCTGCTCCTCCACATTGAGAGGAGCCAGTTGAGGTGGCTCGGGCATCTATACCGGATGCCTCCTGGACGCCTTCCTCGGGAGGTGTTCCAGGCACGTCCCACCGGGAGGAGGCCCAGGGGACGGCCCAGGACACGCTGGAGGGACTACGTCTCTCGGCTGGCCTGGGAACGCCTTGTGCTCCCCCCGGAGGAGCTGGAGGAGGTGTCTGGGGAGAGGGACGTCTGGGCGTTTCTGCTGAGTCTGCTGCCCCCGCCACCCGGTCCCGGATAAAGCGGAAGACAACGAGTACAAATTTGCTGGGAGTCTCAGGGAAGTTGTGAGTTTTTAAGGGTGCAGTTGCTAATTTTATTTTTCATGTTGCTAAAGAGAAGCCCTTTCATCGTGTTAAGGGATTAAGGAAAAAACTGTGGGTGCGTAAACTTACCTGTATCCCTTCATGTTGCTGATAAGCTGATGAAAGTACTGCTTGTTCTTTCTCCTTCACAGCAAGGCTGAAACATATGGTGGAGCTGAAGAAACCTCTCGTATAAATATTGAAGTTCTTCAGATTGTGAGGAATCTTAGTGCAGGAGTGATACCTGTGGTGGTAATCTTTGTGACTGGATTGCCAGAAAGCAGCAGGCACATATGTGCCAAGTACTGATATTGCAGCAGGGTCATGCTTGCCTTTACAAATAAAGGAGGTTGTCCAAATTTGCTTTGATGCTCTGATGTTTGAATAGTCCTGGAGATCTTGGAGTCGATGAGGTGGTCTTAATTCAGTAAGAAAGGGGCCAATTGCAGTTGAGAACATGACAAACTCAACCCAAACCGAATAAAACAAAAAAGTCTTATTTTTAACCTTTTACTTCATAATTTTCTAAAGCTTCTGATTTTGCTTTTATGATCTCAAATGTTGGTGTATGAGTGAGTGTGTGCGTGGTTGTCTGTGTGTTGCCCCGCGATGGGCTGGCGACCTGTCCAGGGTGTACCCCGCCTTTCGCCCATAGACTGCTGGAGATAGGCACCAGCTCCCCCGTGACCCACTATGGAATAAGCGGTAGAAAATGACTGACTGACTGACTGATCTCAAATGTTTTGCATATAAAAAAATGCTTTTGTTGACCCATTTTAGCCACGCTGTCAACCTGCTTAACAACCTGCCCGTATCCTGCCTGGATGTGTTAATCGATGTGCCCGTCCAGGGCGGCGTGGAGGAGTACGGCGGGAAAAACATGGAAGCAGTTCAGGTGTTACTGGACTTCATGGAGAGGAGAATCGACAAGGTAAAGTTCCTTGTCGAGGTAAATATTAACATTCTATATTAGCTATAGTGTTTCATCATTAGCTCCTGCAAAGAAAAACACTTTAATGAGGCTATTCCTGCACACAGGAGTATGCTTTTGAGGTCTTCAACTTGCTGAATAAAGTTGCTTCATAAATATGGTTTGGTTACGTCCATTATGTTCTGTTAGCACCAGTAGCTGCAGGGCTGTCTGTATCGCAGACCCATCCTGCTTCTTTTTAGTTTGAGTCTCTCAGGCTAATGGTGCTGCTCCGAGAAAATGTTTAATGTGCTTATATGAGTCCATTAAATATTTATCAGCAGGAGTTATCTTGTTCTGCATACGTCATAATTCGTTATAATTTATGAGTCAGCTGACCCAATCAAGGGTTAGAACAAAAATCAGTTGAAATAGGAGGTAATTTATTTTTCTCTTTAATTCATCAAAATACCTAAATGCCAAGAGAAGTACATTGCGATGGAAGCTTGAGTAGGAAGCATGGGAACCTAATGGTTTGTTTTGACTAAAGGAACAAAATGAAAGTAGGTCTGGAGGAAATGTTAACAGCTTGGTACGAATCGATCAACCTGGAGCCCCCTGTGACCCAAACTATTACAGTTACCTGATCTTTGGCAGCATCATGTTGGTTGGGCGTTTTGCTGTAACAGACTGTTTTGCTTTACCAAATAAATAGCATCACGAGGAAAGAACATCAAGTTGAGATGTTGAAGCAACATCTCAATCCATCCTTGTGTTAACAAGGTGGTCGACAAACCTCATTTGGTTACACTGGTTCTGTCAGGAGGAATGGGCCAAAATCTGTGCACATTATTCCAAGAAGTGTTTAACCCAACTTACACGGTTTAACAAAGTTAATGTTTTTTGGTATTATGGATCACCCTTGGGTGACTAGCAGTGAAAACACATCTTGTCTTATTATTAAACTATATGAAAAAATCTGGTTTTAATTGTAAAAAACATTTAATTAATTTCTTGGTTAACAAAGTTGCATTCGATCCTGTTATAGTTTTTGTCACTTTTTGTTTTGTCGTATATAAGTAAGAAAATTAAAGCTTTGTTTAGTTACAGAGTTCATGGAACAGTACTTGCTAATGCGTTTCCAGTTTTTCTTTTAACCATTCAATCTTTACATCATCTGTGTGGTCCTCAGTGAATAGTTTGCTGTCTTGTCCACAAAGGGCTCCAACTACAAAGAGGGTTTGACTCCAGTACTCAGCCTGTTAACTGAAGGATCCAGATGCCACAGAGAGATCCGCAGATTTATCAAAACTCAGGTAATGCTGCAAACCAACCCGTGCTAAACAACTAAATATAGTGAGGATTGCTCGGCAATAATAACAAACTGTTCTACATTGTAGGTACTTCCTCCACTGAAGGATGTGAAGATCAGGCCCGAAGTGGGCACCACCATCAGAAACAAGCTGGTTCGCCTCATGACACATGTGGACATGGGTGTGAAGCAGACGGCCGCAGAGTTTCTGTTTGTCCTCTGCAAAGAGAGTGGTGAGTGAAGATGGGTGAGACACGTTGGACACTGCGGCTCAGCGAGAGTGTAGCTGTGACATTTATGCCTGGTTTCAGTTTATGAAATATGTATCAGCTTTTATGTCACGTCGCCTTTCAGTGGACAATCTTTTGAAGTACACGGGATACGGAAACGCAGCAGGTCTCCTGGTGGCTCGGGGGCTTCTGGCCGGAGGGAGAGGAGAGACTCAGTACTCCGAGGATGAAGACTCGGACACGGAGGAATACAAGTCTGCCAAGCCTTTGTGAGTTACTCGGAAGGCCAGTATCCACTTGTTCATTAGTGAGAAAATAGTTTTGCAGATGTACATTAGGCTCTTTAATTTTGCCATTTCTAGCATTAACCCCATTACTGGTCATGTGGAGGAGCCGATGCCAAACCCTATTGAAGAGATGACGGAGGAGCAGAAGGAGTATGAAGCTGAGAAACTGGCCAATATGTTCGACAAGTTGTCAAGGTAAGATTCTAAAGCAAAAGGGGGCATATAGCACTTCTAAAAGTGTTGTTTTAACGGCAAGAAAGGTACAGTTTTAAAGTATGACAGACATAAAGCCCCTGCATAATTAGCACCCCTGTTAAAAATGTGGGCAAAGCCCCTAAAATAAATTGTTGTTATGGAGACCCGGTGAGCCCAAAATGCCAACCTTGGTTGTTGTTCACCGATGGTGAGCTTTGGAGATGTTCTAACCTTGTTCACTATCCTTCATATTCTGTTCTCCCGTAATAAACTTGGCTCCTCATCCAGCCTCGTTTGTCAACGGCTTCTATGCATAGTACTGGTAAAATCTGGTACCAGTGAATCATTTCTTAACATGGGATTTTTCTCTCCTGTTGGAATAAAGGTGCGCAAATTAAAGGTTCGGTCATTCTCAACTTTTCATGGTGAACTTGTTATTGTAATTAGTTGTTTAGGGAATCGGATTGTACATTTTCCTTTCTCCTCCCATGACTGTTACACGTTTAACTCTTGCTTTATCTGTGCAAATTTGGTAACAGTTATAAAAGAAGATAGAGGACCACTGTTCAAAATCTACTTTTCCACCCAAATAGGCTAAAACTTTTCTGTACCTTTTTATGTTCAGCCTTCTTGTTATCTGTTAAAACTCTTGCTCTCTCTTGCCCTCTCACAACCTGAATGGACCTTGGACATTTCTCATCATGTCACACAAAGTACACCTTCCTTTCAAATAGCTTCCTGCATGCCTGTGCTCTTTCTGATTTAAATTATTAGAGCTGAAAATAGCAAAGTTTGAGCCTTTACTTTGTAACATCGTCCAGGGTTCAGGATGACATGTTCATGGATTGGAAAAAGATAGGATTCTGAGATTTGAGTAGAAGGCAACAGGGCTTCTTCTCTTACTTACTGACCTTTCACCTCTCAGAAGTGTTTCAGATGAGAGGTGAAACAAGAGAAGTCAAATTGGCTTCTTCTCAAGCACCTAGGTTTGTCACGTCCTTGATGATTGAGAATCTACACCAGCGCAGTTCACCAATCTATTTCTGAGTGCACCTCTATAAATCATATGGATGGAGTGGTCAAAACTTTATGCCAAAACAAGCTTAATTACAAGTGAAAATGGCTGTAAGTTTGGCCTCAAGTCTTCTACTCCTGAATCAGTTTGCCCAACCTTTCTAGATGGTCACAGCAGAATACAATTTGCTCGATGCCCTATAGTTGATGAGTAAACTTTGAAAAAAAGTCCTTCAATGTAAGATTTAGCCGCTGTGGAAACCATATTTAAACCGACTGCTAAAATTCAGAAGAACATTTTGACACAAAGGAGAAACATCTCAGAAGGGCTGAATGATGTTTCACTACTCGGCTGTTCGACTAATTCTGTTTTGAACAACTTTCTGCATTTGTGTTGACCTTTTCATTAGCGAGCAGAGGCTAATGTTACCTGCTAAAAGATGACTGTGAGCTTTCTCCCTGCCAACCAGTTCATCATGACAAGAATCTCCCTCTTCTACACGAGTCTTTAATTAGCCTCTGAGTGGCAGCCGTCACATTCAGTGGGAGTAAATGGGAGCTGGCCTACGCGTTGTTGCAGCATCTTTACCTCCACATTAATTATCACCTAATTGGCAAACGCAGTCGACTTGTTGGCTTTGCTTCCTTTATGTTCCTCATTGAAGTTTTTTTTTATACCTCAAGTCCTGAGTCGTGCTCGCGGAGCCACTCGCTGGCCAGACGTGAAGAAAACTGACACACAGGTGCAAACTAGACAAACCAATTTGGGTGGAACGTGGATAAAGAGGAAGAGCTGAATAAAAACGGAGACATAAGAGAGCCGACCTCATCATTGTTGGCCGTTGAGCCATAATGAGACACGTGCACCCAGAATAAGAAGATTCCTCCTCTAAGGCTGCGTCGTCTTTCTTCTCTTTCCAGGTAAAGAGAGAGGTGCTTCCGTCAGTTTAGGTGCTAAGGAGATCGCTCAGCGGCCTCCAAGAATGTGCTCTACTGGCTGCGCTACTGGTCCTCTAATTAGGCCATACATCCCAACCCCTTCACACCTGCCAGACCCTCACTCCTCTATCACTCCTGAGAAGGAGAGATGATATATATATTTTTTTCTAATTAGAAATTACAGTGTTAAATGTTGGATTAACCCCATTCTCATGTATTTCCCACACTAAATCACTTTTGCTTTCAGGAATCTGTCTTTTGTGTTTGAATCTGTCAAATTAATGCTTAAGGATCCTATTTTAAGCTGTTAATAATTCCCAGATGGATCATCTTGGAGGAAGCAGTGACACACACAGTGCAGGTATAATTGGATTAGGATAAAGGGTTAGTGTTGGCTTTGAGGAGATTAGTTTGAGCACTGATCCTGTAATTAAACTGCCACAGGAAGGGAGAGGGGGAGAGGATGGCCAGACAGGCCTGATTGTCCATGAACGGGTCAGGAGAGGGGGTTTGTATGAGGGTCCTCCAGTTTGCGTATGAATAAGATCAAATTCAAGGCCCTAGTTAAGTCTGTCCAGAGATACAAAGAAGCCCGAGCAGAGTTTTGAGCATTTAGATTTTTCAGTCCTGCGTTAGCACTCTTCGTCTGATTCTTCATGTCTCTTCTTCTCCACAGGCAGAACGTGATCAGGCCAATGGGCGTCAGGCCAGACGGAACGTTGGCGCCACTCGAAGAGACTCTCATTGGTCGACCTGAAGAAAACTCTGATACAGACTCTGACTAGTGCACTTCACGTCTAGGCCACGGTTTCCAGAGCTGGGTCCTCTTTAAGATTATCAGTGAAACTAAACTGTGACATGCTGCACTTACACATTTTACATGTACCTGACTGACAGATATATAAAACTATCCTGGACTCCAACGTTACTTTTTAACCCGTGAAGTCCAGATTGTCATCAGGGGGTTCCACTTGGTGTGTTAAGAGAAGAAGTACTTTGTTGTAGAATAATCTGGAACACCCAGATTACTGTGATGAGTTTAACTGTAAAATACCGAACCACAGGCAGATTATTTGGCATGTTAATGATGGAAAACAAGAAATATAACTTTATAAGTCTGTCAGGCATAGTTCTTCTGCTTCTTGCAGAATTATTAATTGCTAAAGTGTCTTGCAAAAGTATTCATACCCCTTGAAGTTTGCTTTTTGTCAGGTTACAACCACAAACTTAAATGTAGTTTATGTGATAGACATAAAGATAGATGGGATTTAAAATCTTAAAAGTGCATTGTGCATTTGGGTTCAGTCCACGGGTCAATACATTCTAGAACCACCTTTGCAGCAGTTACAGCTACAAGTCTTTTGGGGTATATATTTACCAGCTTTGCACATCTAGAGACTGAACGTCTTTATAAAATAGCTCAAGCTCAGTCAGATTGGGTGGACAGCATCTATAAACATTCATTTTCAGCTCTTGCCACAGATTCTTAAACAGGTTTAGGTCTGAACTTTGACTGGGCCATTCTAACACACAAATGTACTTTGATTTAAACCATTCCATTGTAGCTCTGGCTGTATGTTTAGGGTTGATGTTGCGCTGGAAGGGGAACGTCTGCCCCATGTGTTGTAGAGCCCCAAACACGTTTGCCCATCAACTCTGACCAGCTTCCCTGTCCCTGCTGAAGAAAAGCATCACTACAGCAAGATACTGCCACCACTTTGGGGACGGGGAAGTACATGCATAGTTAGTTTTTCACCAATATTAAATAAACTCAGTATTTATAATTTCAGGAGACATCTGTATTCCCCCTGAGTTTAAAATGCACACAGATTGACTGTTTAATAATTAGGTGACTTCTGCAGGCAATTGTTTGCACTCAGCTTTATTTAGAGGTATCCTTTACTTCACAATTTACCTTTAACTTCACAATAATGCACTACTTTGTGTTGGTCTATTATAAAATACACCATTTGTGCTTGTAATATGACAAAATATGGAGACACTCAAGGGGGGTATGATTACTTTTGTAAGGCACCTTATATGTTGTATGGGTGCCTACTTTGGTGCAAATACAAAATCAATGAAATATGTCTAAAGTGATGGGGCTATTTGACAATAGCCCCTGAAAGCGAGTGCGGTTAATTTTGTCCCTTTTGCAGTTCATACCTTTGTAGTTTTGGTCGATCATGTGTCAAAACGTATCCACCATGACAGACAACAGCTTCAACTGGTTTTCTATATTCTACTCATAACCCTCTGTAAGGAAATTGGGATTTTGATTGAGGTTGATCAGGGGTCATAGTCTGTCATGTCACCTGGTCCACAAAGAATGAAAAAAGGGTTCAATAAAAGGTTTTCACAAATTAATCTACCATAAATTTTAATTATAAGATTGAAGGTGGTTTTTGTACATGTGTGTGAAATGGAAGTAAGGGGTGAATTGGTCTGGAGCCCTGAAGGCTGTTGCTGTTATTAAGTAGCTACAGGCTGTCAGTCACTCAGAATTCATTTGAGGCCTTTATGGTTAACTGTTGCCTCCTTAAGTTATGAAACAAAAATCATATTTTTTGCTGGTTTTTTAGTTTTGTTTTATTGTGAAAACAGGTGCCAGGTTTTATATGTTAAAATCATTCCTTTTGTCTCTGCTTGTTTGGTTCCTCACATTCTTTATGTTCTGGTAGGTTGTTAGTCGGTTAGGTGGAACCATAATTAAACACTGGACAGTTAACCACTCCCTTGGTTTGAAGTCTCACCACCCATGCAGAACTGAGGATTATTGTGAAATCAGACAGCTCAGTCACAACCTTTCCACCATGAATGTTGCACACCAGTTTGCCACCAAGGAAACTTTTTAAATTCAGGGCTCGTTAGCTAACATACATTTGCTTTTTAAGCAGTTTAAAGTGAACGTGGTTTAATATGTAGTTGCTAAATTTAGGAAAGCACACTTATTGTGGACTTTTGATGAAATGTTTAAACTGCAATGATTGTTTTTAATCAAATTGCTTTTGCCAAATCTGCACGGTGATTAAATCAAATGTTATTTTTGTCCCCTTTGAAAAACGTTCATTTTTATATAAATGTATATGCTCT
Organism: Girardinichthys multiradiatus; assembly: GCF_021462225.1. NCBI lineage: Eukaryota > Metazoa > Chordata > Actinopteri > Cyprinodontiformes > Goodeidae > Girardinichthys > Girardinichthys multiradiatus. The sequence continues at coordinate 33,198,747 of NC_061795.1, read as the reverse complement.
TGTGCAAGTGTAAGCCTAAAGCTGTTGGTTGGTACAGTAACAGGTTCAGTTCCTCACAATTTTACTGTAACTGCGATGCTTTGAAGCCTAGTCCGATTTGTTATATTTTCTTACCATTATGTTTTTGTATGTTTTGTATTGAAACTGCTTTGCTTTAAGTTATGCTGTTATTTTCCTACACAATCATCCTGGGATACTTTTTAAAAATTGCATGAACGTGGGGAGAATATTTTATTTGTTCTTTTTGCACTTTTTTTGTGTACCGTAGGCAGCACTACTTTATTGTGTGAGGCTTTTCCACTGAAAGGTTAATAAAGTGAAGAACAAAACCCGACTGTTTTATAGTCTTTGTAAGCAAGAGAGTTTGTCTAAAGATAATCTTTATTAAATATTGAATAGTCCATTATTGAATTAAACAACTTTATTAGCCTCAGACATAAACACTAGTGTTCTAGATGGAAACTAGATTAAACATTTTATATTTACATATAAACAAAATAAACACCACGTTGACTTTATGACAGCTGGGAAGTCAAACAAGCTGCATATTTACAGAACAGTTGGGCTGAGGAGGAATTAAATAATCCTGGAACTTTGAAGTATTATAAACTGAAGTGTTATTTGCTTGCTCTTGATGAGGCAGAGCTTTTGCTGTCCGTCTCAGAGTCGCTGTCCTCGCTGCAACTTCCTTGAGCTCCTGGTCTTGACCTGGATGTTCCTGACATGTCTTCAGTCTCTGATGATGGTCCGTTCTGGGGCGAAGTGCCGGTTACCGCCGCAGGGACGCTCTGTAAAGAGGACTTCATTCAAATACGGGTGCATCTCGGTTGATCAGATTATTGTTAAAAAGGTAATTTATTTCAGCAATTCAATTAAGAAGTGAAACTCATAGATTCATTAAACTGATATTTTAAAGATTAATACAGCTAGCCTAAATAAAGTATGTACATGTATTTGCAGTTTTTGTACTCAATACTTGGTTGGGGCTCCTTTTGCATGAATTTCTGCATCAGTGAAGTGTGGAGGTGATCAGCCTGTGGTTCTGCTGGTGTTTGAAAGAACCTTGCAGTCTTCAGCTGGTCTTTATTCTTTAGCGTTCAGCTCGGACAAGCACAGTAACACCATGGTGAGCAAAGCAGGCATTGATACTTTTGGCAGTGTGGGCAGGGGCCAAGTCCTGCTGGAGTTTGTCAGCAAACAGAAGCATGAATTCTTCTGAAATATCTTTGTAGACAGCTGGGCTGACTGGACTTGATAAACATGATGGACCAACACCAGCAGATGACATGTCCCCTCAAATCAACACAAACGGTGGAAACTTCACACTGAACCTCAAGTGGCTTGGATTCTGAGCATCTCCACTGTTCCTTGAGACGTTGGGACCTTGATTTCCAAATTTACACATTTACTTTCTTCTTAAAAGAGGACTTTGGATCCACAGCAACAGTCCAGTTCTACTCTTCCCCAAGTAGGAAGCATTGGACATTGTAATGGGTTCAGGAGGGTCCTAACACAAGGAACACAACAGTTTTAGCTCTTGAGTACGTCTTTGCGTGGCGGCCCTTGTAACACCGACTCCAGCAACAGTCCACACCTTGTGAATCTCTACCAAACTATTGAATGGGCTTTGCTGCACGATCCTCACTCAGCTGCAGATATCCCTGCTGCTTCTAAACCTTTTTATACCACTTTTTCCTTCCACTCAACTTTCCACCAATGTGTTTTATTGTTCACTTTTCTTAAAAACACAATTTTGGGCTTTTATTTGCCATAATTATCAAAGTTAAAAGAAATAAAGTTTAAAGTATATCACACTGTAATGAATCTATATAAAAGCTGTGTTTCGGGCACGGCGCTGATGGTTTAGGGGTTAAGCGCGTGACCATATACAGAGGCTACAGTCCTCGAAGCGGCCGTCCCGGGTTCGAGTCCTGGACCCGGCGACATTTGCCGAATGTCTCCCCCTCTCTCTACCCCTCTTTCCTGTCTGCCTACTGTCAAAAAAATAAAGGCCAATAGTGCTGAAAAAATATCTTTAAAAGTTATGTTTCATTTTTAAAATTCAGTCTATGAAAGAAAAACTTTTTCATAATGGTCTAATTTACTGAGATGCACCTGTACAAAGAAAGTATTTAAAAATATAGCAACAGCAAGAAATCTCAAGAGTTTGTCGGCAGCCTTTGTGTCCTGAAGTGGAACTCACCAACTTTTCTCAACTCCTCATCAGTTCTTTGATTTCACCGCTCCAGCCAAGAACTTCTGCAAACCTCCTGACCGAGTCTGCCAGATCACCCAGCTCCATGTAGTCTCCTCTCCGCAGTGGGACCCTCTCAAAGGGGCCCACAGCATGCCGGTTCAGGAGGAGACGTGGCACATTGGAGCGCACCGTATTTACCAGACTAGCAAAAGGCTCGATCTAAAAACATAAATATTTGTTAAGGATGAGATGCTACAGGGTCGTGATTTTGGTTTCATTAAACAAAACAAATAAAATTGTTGAAGCTCACCTTTAAAGAGGTCCCCATAATGATGAGTAGGTCTGCTTTGGGGAAGTCTTCTGTGTGGAGGAAATATTTCTGCGGGAGGTCTTCTCCAAAGAACACAACATCAGGTTTGACAGTAGCGGCACAGAATGAGCAGGTGGGAATGTTGTCATTCATTATAGCAACCTGAGAAACACACGAGAAAAAACATGGATCCACAAGACCTAAATAATCAGCGAACAGTGTTTGCTGGTCGTGTTCGACATACTTTAGCCTCTTCAGCAGGATATGGAGTGTAGCACAGGTGGCAGGAAGCTGTGGCAAAGCTACCGTGGGCCTCCACGAGCTTGTCATCAGGGATACCGCACACTGTGGGGGAGGGTAACAAATAAGTCAATCCATTCTGAGACAAAAGCTGAAATTCAAGTCGAGAGGTAGGAAAAAGCCCCACAATTCTAATTAAAATCTTCCACTGGAGCTGGAAACTATCATTAGTTTTACTGAGAAAATAATTATTGTATTGTTGAATCTGAATAGCAAATAAAACGTAAAGTTCCCACAAGGTGATGAGATATCAAAACTTTTCATGTTTCCACTGATTAAACTCCATATCTCTGAGCCGCTTTAATAGTTTCAATTAATTCACGACTAACTTAAATATGAAACTATTCAGGTAATTGTATATATTTCAGTTTTAAAACATTAACTTTTAATAACATTAATAATGTCTTGTCGTCCATACATTTATTTATTAATACATTTCCTATTTTATTTAAATAGTCACATATATAAACATTATTTATATATTGTTCCATTATTAAAATAACTGACGATTATATAGAAGTGTATTTTATTTATTTTGCATTTTATTTACCTAATTGCATAAAAATATCTATTTAAACGACGTATTTATTTTAGCTCTTATGGGCTTTGATAAAGTGTCGATACTTGAAATTAGTTACGTAATGTTTGTTACCAGGCTTCCTGTACATTTATATTGTCAGACGTTTACAGACTCAGATTTTCTGACTATTCGGTCCATTTATGTCATTTTGTAAAGAAAGAAAGATTAAAATGAAGGAAGGATGGGAGGGAGAATTTTGAATGTTGGGCTAACAGATTGACAGAAAATTATTATACCACAAACAAAGTCTATGGCAGCGTATGGACCCTGTAGCGCACATTTAGATGTTTCTGTATGTTCTAACTCACATTTCTCCAGCCCATCGATGTTCTGGGTGTACAGTCGGAGCAGCAGACCTTTGTGGTGGAGCATGCGGATGAAGTAGTGTATGTAGTTGGGACGGTGAGAGCCCGGATACAGAGACTTGGCCAAGGAGAAGAAAGGCTGGGGGTCGTTGGAGAAGTAGTCGATGTTGAAAATGGCCTCAGGGTAAGGGATGTTATACTTCTCCATGTTGGCATAGAGCCCTGTTCCTGGAGTCCTGGAAACAACACAGTGCACTCATCTTGGCACGTTTTCTTTGGGAAGTGGTCTGAAGCAACCAAATAAAAAATGAACTCTAAAAAGACAGGCTTTTATAGCTCCACAGTTTCTATTATCAATTTAGATCTCAGACTATGATGAAAAAGACCACCCTGACTAGGTGTAAAGTCATAAATCCAAAACAGGGCATAAAACTGAAGTTGTTTAGAGAGCACAGGCACAGATACAGACCGGAAGTCTGGGATGCCGCTGGGCGTGCTGATTCCTGCTCCTGCCACCACCAGCACGTTTTTACAGCGTCCGAGTTTCACAAGCCGGGCCGCCGAGGCAAGACCGCCCCGGGGGGAGGACTTTGCAGGGAATGAATATGGGAAAATCTGATCAGATGTGGACTGACAGGCCTGCACTGGATTTCTGCCAGCTTGGGACATCTTTCCTTTACTGCAGAGAAAAAAGGTCCTACTGTAATTTGCAGAAATATTGATAGCATCTTGCTGGATAGCACCTATTTTTGTAGTGCGTCATGCATAAATCAAAACTAAATAAAAGGAGAATAAAGCCAATATTAGTTGCCCTTTAAGCCGTTCTATTAGTTCTACTTTTAATGCATCTGGCTGCAGTTACACGTCTTCACCTTGCAGTGTCCTGTCCGCTCACAATCATCAGGCTGAGGTCCTGAGCGAGAGCCGAGTCAGTTTGCTTCCTTCGTTGCTTTCCATATGGGCCCTGCCCCGAGTCCTGAGGATCTGCAGGGATGGGATGCCTAGCCCGGGAGCTGGTGCTGCGAGTTATCCTGGTGATTGAAGCCTGGGACACCTTTTTATCCCTGCTGGGCCTGGACCTGTTCATTCCAACACCTGGTGCAGCATAAAGAACATAATGGGGAACTCTACTTTCTGTTCAGTCCATTTATACAACACCGATTCACAACAAATGTCATCTTAAGGCACTTTATAAGACAAATGGATTCAATTCTCACCCACTTTCATGAAATCCAATATGGCCCAATTGAATTCTGTTGCAATAAGATCTCAATCTGTTTTATCCAGGAAAGATACACAGCTAAACAAGTAAGAACCGACCCAGAGGTACTTTCTTTAGGAAAGAATAAACAGAGGGTACATCAACAAGTTAATAGCAGCAATAGCTCTGTTGTTTGCTTCGTCCAGGAGAGAAGAACAGCTTCACACTATAGAACAGAGCAAGAAGTTATTTCTAAATGAAAGAAAAAATATATATACACAGTTAATGCACACAATAGCTCTGTCAATTGATCTTTTTATCAAAGAGACAGAGCTACACAAAAGTGCTAAGCCAGGAGTACTTTCTATGGAATAAAAACAAAGAGTACACAAGTTAATGGCAGCAACAGCCCTGTTGATTGCTTCATCTGGAAGAGAAATGCAGCTTAACAAATGAGCACTGAGTCAGGAGTACCCACTGTGTAAAATAAAAACCAAGCAGGCACAAAGTAAATGGCAGCACTATTTATTTCAATGGCAAAGAGACACAGCTAAGGACAGATCCAGGAGTGCTTTGTATGAGAAAAAACAAAAAACAAGGCAGGAACAGTAAAGATTGTTTTTCCAGGCTTTTTGATCAACTTTGATCATCTTAATAACCCATTAGAAACAATCTGTTGTCTCTTCCTCATCCTCCATGTCCTGTATTTAAAAAGCTGTTACACTGAAATCATCCCGACATCCTTTTCTCTCAAGTCTCTTTACACAGGAGGAAGCTGAAATGTTTTTAAACTGTCAACAGCTGAACAAAAGCTAATGGCTGCAATATATCTAGCCACCCCCCCTCTCCCATTCTCTCCATAGCAGCTATGCTAATACAGTCCACAGCTGTGGCAGCTTTACTGTTCAGGGAAAGCAGAGCGTAGAGCTGAGAGGTGAAGGGGGAGTGCAAGTTAGAAACAGGGGTGGGATGAGGAAAAAGAAAAGTGGATAAGAGTCAACAAACCCAGCTGGGTGAGGGGAAAAAAAAGGTGCACCCTAACAGCCCCCCAATCACACTGAGAAAACCAGTGGAGGGTGGCAGAGGAGATAAATGATATGTAGGCAAGCTTCAATAAGAACGGAGCCGAAGGAGGAGGGTGAAGGTTCACCTAAAACTATTCCAGGCCTTTAAAGAAAGTGCCAAGTTGGAATGACTCTGAGGAATCGGGCAGAGACGGCGAAGAAATGGACAAAAGTGCTGCAACAAATAAAGGTTTCATGAAACAAACTTCCCTCTTCCCTCTACATCCACCTCAAAGGAGACGAGACTCCTCTAAAAGTAAAAATAAACCCTTATATTTCAGAAAATACTTTGACAGTACCACCAGGAGGTATTCACCAGGTTCACATCTCTTCACTTTCTCACATTACCGACTTATCCTAAACAGGCTTTAGTACAGAGTACAAAAAATATCCTAAACTGAAAAAAATGACAAGGTGGATGGCATATATATGTAGAAACCAAGAAATGAAGTCAAAGGAACTATCTGTAGACCGCCGAGACTGGGTTTCGTCAAAGCACAATCCAGTCTCAGAACGGGAAGCACAGAAAAAGTTTTGGCAGCAGCGATCGTCCCAAAAAGACTTCTGGAATCCCCAGAACCCTCCCTGGATCTGACCATTGGGCCGAACCGAGTAATCAGGGAAGACGGGTCTTGGTCATAAAGGTGACCAAAAACCCAATGATCACTCAGGCAACGCGCCAGTGTTCTTTGAGGAGACAGTACCAGAAGATCAACCAGTGGCCAGACAGAAGCAACTCATTAACAGACACATGGCAGCCTACTTGAATTTTGCCAAAACCCACCATGGACACGGTCAGATCTGATGAAACTAAGAAATTCTTCGGCCTAAACTCTACGTTCAGGCCAAAAAAACAAAACAGCCACTGTCCACCACCATCTAAAACCATCCATACTTAGAAGCATGGTGGTGGCAGCATACTGCTGGGGGAAAGTCGAAGGTGATGATTCGTCTTGAAGTATGACAATGTCCTGAAGCACACAATCACGAAATCAAAGTGGACTGCAAACTTGTTTGAGTTGTGTGGACCAGTCAGAGCCTGGACTCAAACCCATTCAAAGGTCTTTGGAAAGACCCCAAAATGGCCGTCTACCCACTCTTTCCATTCAACCTGCCTGAGCTTGTGAAGATCTACAGGTTTGCCAAGCTTGTAGAGACATACCCAACAAGACCTGAGGCAGGGATCGCTGCCAAAGATTTCACTAAATATTATTCCCTGGGAAATAAAACTATTTCAGAATAGGTCAGTAATGTAATAAAATCTGCCCAAAGTGAAGATATGTGAAAACTCCGGGTTTTCAAACAGAAGCATGCTAGAACAACCTAACTTCATTGTCTCAAACACATTTTTAGGAAGTTACTGATTGAGCTTGAAACAGATAAATCATTGGTTTGAGACGCAAAACAGAAAACCATCTCAATTCACCTCTTTTATTTAAGGTCCTCAAACCCTTTACTCCCTTAAGACTGAAGCTCCCACATTACTAGAGCCCCCCCCCCCTCCACACACACACACACACACACAAACATCCTACAGAACTATTAAAACAGTAGGAGGGTGAGGGTCTCTGCTTTTGTCTGGTCTCCTCTCAAAAAGACACTGCTGAGTACAGGCAATAAATCACAGGCCCAGTTATTAAGGTTTCTCACAGATGGTGCGGGTTGACGTCACTCAGCGACTCAACATGACTGTTACCCACTCGAAGTTGGATAAGTTGAATTTCTTTACTTACACAAAATGCACGGGAGCTTAAAGTAATTTTTTTGATTAAATTGTTCTAAGCGTCTGAAATGTTCCCATTTTGTCAGATAAAGCCTTAAATGTGCTGCAGATGCTGTTATTATTCTGTAATGACTAATAAATCCTTGTATAAATGACAAAGGGCATTAAAAGGATTTAGAAGCCCCCCCCCTCCTTGCTTGCCCTTTCACACCACTTGCTCTCACAGATCTCCCAGATTGAAAATCTGCGTGTCCCATAACTGGACCACCAGGATAGCGGCTGCTCATATGAGGGGATACAGTTATCTAATTAAGAACGTCTCACAACACTTGGGAACACCTCAGTGATCACCTTCAAACCCCGACTGATAATCCTTCAAAATGCTGGAGGCTGAGACGAAAGGCCAACGCCGGCCAGTAAAAGTGGGCAACAAGCTGGTGTTAAAGCAAAGACACGGTCGATGGGGTGAAACCAATGTATCCACAACAACCGGAGAAAGCTTTCAGGAAATACTGCCGTGTTTAAAACAACCTAAAAGGCACAAATATACTCAAGAGTATAATTATTATTACTTTTTATGGAGATAAAAATATAGATGCACCGATCAGGCTTTTCCAACCAACACCGATTCGCAGCCTTCCTTTGTAAAGTATATAATAAATACAAAATTATTCCTGTGAACTTTGATGTATTTTAACGAAAGAATGTGCTGCAAGTTTTTTGATAGAGATTGCGGTTTGGAACAGAAATGAAAGGATTACAAAATTATTTCAATTTTTGCATCAATAACAGATGTCCCTGAACTTTATCAGATTTGTATTAAACTCAAAACAAAGTTCAAAGAATACGATGTTTGTTGATGCCTACACAACAAGAATGGGTTTTCAGTTCTGATGTTTTTAATGAAAAGAAAGAGAGAAATGAAAGAATGCTAAATTGATGGCTGGATGGATGGCCAGATTGGTTCATTATTTTTATTTACTTTCCTACATTTTTGTGTTGCATAAATTCAAAATGATGCTGTTCACTTTATAAAGTGCTGATCATTCATATTATTACTTTTTAGGATGATCTCAATGTAACTTCACTCATTAGCCTCTACTTTCTGTGAATTGCTGCTGGAATTTAACATTTAATAGAATTAACAGTTAAAAGTGGACCTGGAGTCTGTGGGCTGCAGCTCAACTACATCTTAAAGCAGATCTGGCTCAGTTTAATGAGGTGCCTTTTCTGCAGCCACCCCAGCATTTAACCCTCCACTCACAGAGGAGTTGAGGACGGTCAACTTTGATCTCCGCCGTACCCCCAGCTCAGGGGGACAACGACCAGCAGCCCGGTCGCCATGGAAAGCTCTTCATTACTTTGCTGAAGAGGCAACAGCTCTGTGTTCTCCCTCCCCACCTGCTCACTAATGACATATCATTCTGTGTAGCATCTTTGTTGGTCTCTCCATTGACACAAAGCGGCGAGTCCTAATTTGTGTTAGGATGTTGTTTGCTCACACAGAGGAAGGTGGGTGGTGGGGTTAAACTGGCCCAGTGGGTCGATGGCTAAGTAATGACTCTTGTTGCCCCTCAAAAGACACACTAGCACTTAATTAATAACATATCAGACAGTGATGCTAAGAGTATAAGAGAAGAAACCTTTTTTAAACTCAACCCAACTTAAAGCACTATTTAACAGTAACAGAAAATATATTTTTTAATTGAAAAAGAACCAACTGTCAGAAAACACTGACTATATAAACCACAGTTTTAATATTTAATCTGACAATTTCTGCATTGGCATGAAATAATCATCCAGTCAATCTTGTTGCAGAAGATAAAAAATAAAAGTCATGCTTACAATGATGATATTCTCTGAAAACCTGCTCATACTTTTACAATTTACAAACATATGTGAGGAAAACAAACACCCCCACAAAATTGGATTATGAATAAAATGTCAACAAGTAGTTGAGTTTATATCACATAAAATAATCATCAATCTTGTTTCAATATGATAAATGTGTCAAATGCTTCCAAGTACTGAATAAAAGCAGGACTGCACAGTGGTGCAGATGATACCATCATTGCCTTACGGCAAGAAGGTCCTGGGTACAAATCCCAGACTGGGGTATCTCTGTTATTGTTCTTCCTGTGCATGCAGATGTCCCAAAGATCGCTGGAGATTGGCACCAGCTGCCCCACCACCCTGCATGGACAAGCAAGTATAGACCATGGTTGCAAACATGCCCAGTGTCTGCAGAGAATTTACTCTTACTAATCCCACAATGACACCTGCTGGTACTTTAAAATCATTACGCAAAAATGGTTCCATCCTGGGAGGAAGCCAACAACCCACATAAAATAATTCAAATAAATAAATAGGACCAATTAACAACTGCATACCGTATTACACAGTGAATTATTAGATTGTTAGCTATAACTGTGTTGGGAAATTATTGTTGTAATAGCATTCCTTATTTAAATTCCTTCAGCCAGTCATTGTAGGTGGTGATGGCCAGGGCCAGGAAGGAAAAACAGAATGGCAAAATAAAGATGGGAGGAAGGATGCAAAGAAGGAAAGAAAGAAAAGAATTAGGGAATGTTACAAAATGAAGCAAGGAAGGAAGAAAAGAACAAAAAACACAAGGAAGGAGGGACAGAGGGAGTGAAGAATTGAGGCACAAGGAAAATTGAAAGGAAGACAACAAAGGATAAGAGGAAGTAAGAGAGGAAGGACACAACGAAGGATAGAAGGATGGAAGGAAAGATAACTTTTAGATCTTACAATATAAAATAAATACTGGAAAAACAACAATTATCCATACTGGTTCTATCTTATTCCATACTCATCCAGACCTGGAATATATTGAAATTAAATCCCATAGTTTTTCAAACTGTGTGGGAACCCTGCCTAGATTACCTTTATTCCACAGATTAATTTATGTTTGTCTGTGAAGATTCATGCATTGTGTTGCTCCATTTTGTTTTCCAACCAAGTATTATTGGAAGGTTCAGTTCAGACCTATTGTGCTTTAAGACACTTTAAATGGTACAAATGCTGTCTCCTTTTCACACCTTTGTCCTCAGCACGTCAGAGATGTCTATTGACAATTCTGCAAACACAAAGCTTTAAAGTATAAAAAATAAGGGCAAAATGTTTTTGCTTGTCCCTATAGCAACGTGTGTGGGCAACTTCAAGTGATTAAATATCCCCAAATATAAAAAAAAAAATCTGCATAGTTATGGTTGAACATGAATAAGAAAATCTTAATCAGATAAAAAAAATTTAATCAATCATCTGATTGACAATAACGGTTTGTGTTGCAGTAAGAAAATTATATTGAATGCAATATGTCGCCTTGATTGCTTGGTAAATTGGTGCTGCAACACTTTTCCGCCGTCGTGAAAATTGCGAACAGAACCAATCAAAGCGGTCTTTTTCGATGTTGTCAGGAGTTACCTGCCTGTCTCCAAGACTGCACGACGACAGATGCAGGCAGACTGGGCTTCAGTCTGAATGTTGTAACAACCGAACAGAAACTCGCTGAGCGGCTCCTGAGGTGCTCCGTTACCTGCAGCAGAACCACAACCTGCCAACAGAACCACAAAACCGGGTTTATTTCTATATAATTAGTGTCTCTTCCTCTCAGCCACACGCAGAAAATCTGGATGAAGTTTTACAAAAACGACGTATCACTCCGTTGCTTATTCCGGGGACTAAATAAATCATCATGAACGAATACAGGCGGGAAACGGGGATGGAGTCACGTGACGCAGTGTTTCCGCTTTTGACACCAGATTTTAGGCGCTATTGTTCATGCATACTATTCTGCTAATAAGGGTGCAAAAATGTATTTACTCGAGTCGTTCTAGTCTGACGACCGGCTTCTGTTTTATCTTGTTAAACTTGTTTATAATAAATAAATAACAACAACCTAATAAATACAACGATCAGCTGCGATTCCTGCACGTTATAAACTACATTTCTATACAGAATAGATGTATTATGTAAATAAAAATATATAAAAAAATCTGTGCACTATGTTGTAGATGTACATTTTTCACATTCTATTATTCTTATGAACTGTATATCATTTGTAGACTTATTTTTTACAACCTATAGCAAAACTTGCTATTTCACAAATTAATAGCAAGTAAACATGGGAGTTTACCTCAAAGGTTCTTTAAAGTTAATGCCATGAAAGTTCAGGGAATATTCCACTAACGTTCTCCAACATTTACATCTTGAACGTTTGGGCCCCTCATGAAGGTTCCCTGAAGGTCAACCTTTGGAAAGGTTCCCTGATGGTTCTCTGAATTTCACAAAGTGAACATTGTAGATAACCTTCAGGGAAACCTTTTAGAGAGGATGCTCTTTCAAGGAACCTATAGGGAATGTTTCTCAGTGGTTCACTTAAGCGTAAAGCTGTAGCTAACCTTCAGGGAACCATAAGGGAATGTTTGTTAATGGTTCTCTAAAGTTTACAACCTAAAAGCTGTAGAGAACTTTGAGGGAACTTTTATGGAATGTTCTCTGACAGTTCTTTGATGTTTATTGTGAAAGTTGAAGATAACTTTTCAAAATCCTTCAGCAAATCTTCCCTAATGGATCTCTATAGTTAACATTATGTAGCTCCCTCCGTCATAAAACCCCATATTGATGTTCCCTGAAGTCTGTCCTAAGGTTACATCCTGGAAGTTAAAGATGACCTTTAGGGAATGTTCCCTGACGGTTTTCTAATATGTATATCATGAAAGTTGTAGGAAACCTTTAACCCTATAATGCTAAACATAATTTTTAAACACATTATGTAACGATGATTAAAGGTTATGAAATATGTGTTTTGCTGGAGACAATCGGAAACCTTGCTGCTAGTGAAATTTGTATCTTATGGCACCCTGACATATATTTGTTAAGCAAAAAAATACCTGAAAAATATAGTGTAATACATTTGCTTCAGATGATCTGATAAAATACTGAAAAATATAGTCAGAAAGTCATGATCAATCTAAAACCTCTGTTCAAGTAGAAAAGCAAAATAAAGCTTTAGCTTAATAACCAATAAAGGTTTTTATTTGAAATTCTGAATTGAATAACAATTTGTGATAAAAGTCTTTTATTTAGATATAGATATATTAGTTTGGACATAAACAGAATCCTATAATACCATATTATCATTCAGATACCATAATTTCCAGTTTCTATCATTTTGTAAAACCAAATGCAGGTCTCAGATTAAAAACACAGGGAATTTAAAAGTGTTTGACAGATCTCAGTCGGGGACTGAGTCCAACAACAGCCTATCACAGCGACTTTTTTCCCGTGGAAAAATATAAAACTCATCTGCTTCTAAGAGACGATCTTGACTTTGAGGTTACAAAAACACATTGGTCGTCACTTCCTCCCCGAGGAAGAGGCGGGCCTGCTCTATTTTGGTCAGTTTGTTTAACGCCTGATTGATTCAGTTCATTTGAATGACTTATTTTGCCTCTCTCCCGCCAACGAGTGACAGATTGGACACGGGTTGGGAGGACGCGGGTGGGGGTCTTTACAGATTATAGACAATTAATCTTCTCCTCATTTGCGACCCCCAAACATCCTGCAATATGTGTTCCAAATCATTTGTTAAACAACAATAATCTGTTTTTTTTTAAATATATTAACAAAGTGTAAAAGGGAGGTTATGATTGTTTATTTAACCACTTCATGTTTGTGAACTGCAGCTGTTTCACAGATGCAGTTTGCAGACTGTACCTCTGTGTTTGTGTGCTTTGTGGGTGGAGATTGAGGACCTCCTAAAAAAAACAGTCAACACCAACCAGCTTTACTCCCAGCAGCACCTTCGTTGTTCCAAAATTTGGGACTAGAATATGTTATTTTTATTCGTCTTTTTTTTGGTTTGAAGTCTCACACACATCCCACAGCTCTATTTTTGCAAGCCACCATTACAGAAAGGTAAGTGTTAGTTTAGATCGTTAGGGATCAGTTTGTTTAACGTGAGTTAGCCGTGAAAACTTCACTACCACCAATGGTTTTTTATTTTATTATTATTCTCGAAAAACCAAGCCTTTTTACGCTACAACCACAGCTCCAGGGCGAACTCTGACGGTTATATGTCCGTTTCTGCTGTGACTAAACAGCGCTTTTGATGTCGAACGTTACCGTGGAAAAACCGTCGAAAAATCGGCGATTGACGTGACGTAGGAGCTAGAAGATTCTACATATTTTTTAACGTTAAAGAGTGAGCTGTTATAACTGAAGGCTACGCAGCTACACGCAGAACGATACACCTCTTTAAAGTCGTATTATTTTTTATTTTTTATTATTATGTTAAAACCGCCGAGAGCCAAAACCCCCCCCCCCAAAAAACCAAACAATGTGTCCGACTCTATTAGAACGCTTGTTTAAGTAGAAGTTAACGTCCTGTATGAATGTTGCAGGCAGCTAGCATAAATTGTTTCGGGCACTTTTTTTTTTTTTCTTCATTTTGGCTGAACTCGTAACGCTAAAGGGAGGATGTTACATGCGTCAGTTATTATCCGTCACGTAACTCACTGAGTAAGTTTTTCTTTTTGTCATCAGCTATTTATGGTAACCTTTCGGTGGCCTTGTGATCTGGGTTTAAATAAGGGGACTGTTATGCAGAGCGGCCATTTAAAACGCAAACATTCCTTGAGATCTAATAACTGACGTCGGATACCAAGGTTTGCACAATATGTCATCTGTGTTAATGCGACAGAGATTGCATGATTACAATACTTTATTCTGTTAATACTGCCTGGAGGGTTCTAAATTCTGCCCACTTATTAGCTATCACGGGTTTTTTAAAGTGATATTGTCACAATCTATAGGTACCTATTAATAAATAAAAATGTCTATTCAGTTCAAAAATTGAGATCAATATATGATATAGATCCATTACACGCAGAATGATATACACTATATTGCCAAAGCATGGGTCGGACCACCAAATCAATGAATTCTGGTGTTGTAAATAATTCCAAGGATGCAGGCGTATAAAGTTTGGTTTTAAACTTGAGTCCTGACCTCAACCTTCTTGAACACCTTCAGGATGAACTAGAGCACAGGCTGCAATTCTGTTTTTCCTCATCTAATTATAAAACACACTTATAAACCTTGTGGAAGATGTTTACAGAATAGTTAAAAGTTGCTCTTGCTTGCTGGGCTCGTTTTGCATGAACTACTGCTTCATTGCAGCATGACATGGATCTGATCAGCCTGTGGTGTTAAGGCAGCACGCGTTGCCTTCATCCCACCAGAGACATTTCCGAAGCATCTTACCTTGCCTCGGAAAAAAGAAGACTGGGCAGTTGCTCGGGCGACCAAAGTCCTCTATTCAGATGAACATCAAGTTTGCTTTTCATTTGGAATTCAAGGGCCGAGAGTGGGTGAAGAGTGGAGAGGCACAAAACCCACGTTGCTTGAGATACAGTGAGGTTTCCACAGTCAGTGGTGATGTGAGGTTCATCGTGTTTATCAAGTCCAAAGTCAGCACAACCATCTGCCAGGAATTTTAGATCATTTCATGGTTAATATACTTGATTGGTCAGCAAAGTTACCTGACCTGAACAACATAGAGAATCTATGTGGTGTTGTGTGGAAGAAGATGAGCACCACCAGACCCAATTATGCAGAACGGCTGAATATTTACTGTCAGGCATGTGTAAATGCTATTAGAGCCGGATATCAGAAATACACTTTTATTTAGTTTATTTCTGGACAAAAAAACCTTTAGTTGGTGCATAATCTATTAATTTTGTAGCTATGAATATGTGGTGAAAGAATGACATTTTACCATGTTTCATCATTTCCTTTAATGTAAACTGTAGTTATGGAAATGTGGTGTAAAAAATGACTTGCAAAGTTTTTGACGTTTACAATCTTGTCGCGATTCAAAAATAAAAGAAAGTTAATCTCTCAGCGGCAAACTTTACAGATAAAAAATCTAAAACATTCTCAAGTAGAGCCTCAGCATTCTTCAAGATCCAAATTTATTAAATTCATTTTCATTACCCCTGCAAAATTAACACAAAAGGAGTTTCGGGTTAGTTTACATTTAATTATTCCATTTGTCTCTTTGAACATGTTCAGCTCAGTTCTAGACTGTGAACTGGTCAACCTTGTTCTTGGTATTAGTTGCACACCCAAAGCACACTCCTTTTTTTGGTCACATTGTATGCTCATAGCAACTTGTCTAGCGCTGACATTCATCTTAAGATTATTTTATAGATGTACGTCACATATAACAGTCTATTCCGGTGAAAGCTAGCATACAGCCATAAAAATACAACCCCTTCAAGCTCTTATTGTTTTATTTGTCAATCTTAAATACACGGCTCAGGAAACTAGAAGGAATACTAATCAGAGTATAATATGAAGTCAGTTAAACTTCTGGGATATTGATCTGGTTAGTTAAATAGTAGAGCTGGTTGTTATTCAACAACAGATGCACCAACAATGGACCAACAATAATAAGAGCCCAAAAACAGGAATGGTTTTGCCACAGACATATCTTCCCTCGTCATTTTTTTTAAATGCTTTTCAGTAGTTTTGCATTTGTTCAGGGTCAGTGTCACTACTAGTAGCATGAGGCGATACCTGGACCCTACAGAGGTTGTACAGGCAGTTCAACTCCACCAGGATGGCACATCAATACGTGTCATTGCCCAAAGGTTTGCTGTGTCTTCCAGCACAGTCTCAAGAGCATGGAGGAGATTCCAGGAGACAAGCAGACTCTAGTAGAGCTGGACAGGGCTGGTATCAGCAGGACCGGTATCTGGTCATTTGTGCAAGGAGGAACAGGATGAGTACTGCCAGAGCCCTACAAAATGGCCTCCAGTGGGCCACTGGCATGAATCTCTGGCCAGACCATTAGAAGCAGACTTCTTGATGGTGGTCTGAGGCCCCGATGTCCTCTAGTAGGCCCTGTGCTCACTGCCCGGCACCGTGGAGCTCAGCTATTATTTGTAAGAGAATACTGGAATTGGCAGGTTGGACACTGGCACCCTGTTCTTTAAACGGAGAGCAGGTTCACTCTGAGCTCATGTGACAGATGTGAAAGGGACTGGAGAACTTGTGGTGAACGTTAAGCTGCCTGGAACATTGTTTAGCATTATCGGTTTCATGGTGGGTCAGTGTTGTTCTGGGGAGGCAAATCAATGGAGGGACATACAGACCTGTACAGGATAAACGTTGGCACGTTGGCATCAAGATGAAATCCTTAGACCCCTATTTCAATTCAATTCAATTCAAAGATACTTTATTGATCCCCGAGGGGAAATTAGAATTCCAGTACAACCCATCCAAACATACATACACAAGACAAGGGGGGGACGGGTCACCGAGGCTTTGCTGCCCACTCACAGGCGCTGCCCTTGCTAGATGAGAAAAGAGGCCACATTAGGAAAGTAGAGGGAAAAAAAATCATATTTCACACTTTATCCTTAGCAGGATACAGTTTGAGATTGCAAAAAACCTCAGAACAAAGAAGCAACAGTTGACAAAACAACATCATGCCGGGAACGATGAAGGTGGTGTGAGGGGGTGCATATGTTTATCTTGAGCATGTGTGTGTGTGCAAGTAAGTCCATGAAGCACTGTCACAGAGGCCATTGTCCTTGATGGTTCGTTGGAATGTTCATCAACCGGCCACACAGTTCTGAGCAGGTCCACAGGTGTCCTCAGTGAAGGGAGGGTGCAGAGGGAGCTGAGCGTCATGTTTACATAACTTCCAGGAGAAGTTGAAGATAGCCAGCCATCAAGGCCGTGCAGGGGAGCCAGATTCAGAAAAACAATAATTATTTGGGTTAGGCTGACTCTTAATTTTCCGTCAGCCTTGAGAGTCTCGCTGGTGCTTCTCAATGGCAAATCCACACAGCCAAATTCCTGGTCTTTCGCTAGATCCGAGCGAACAACTTTCTCCAAGATTTATCCCATTTCACCCCTGAGTCCAGGAACCGCAACCTGCCTGCGATCCTAAGGATCACATCCAGTCTGCGATTCAGCTCACGTAACATCTCAGTCTGAGTGTTGATCGCTCTGAAGATCCCATCACACATGCCAGGCAGCCTTACAATGGCCAGAACAGCTGCTGACACTCTCCGAATTTCTCGATATGCCAGGTAACCGCTGACTCCAAAAAGCAGAAATCCTGATATCAAACATCCAATTATATACACATCTTCCACATCCTCGACTGACTTTATTGACAAACACACAACCCTCCACTTCTGCCAGGAGTCCATTGTGTATCCAGAGAAAAACGTCCAGTCCGGACAAGTTGGGCTCTCCTTCACCCTGTCTTCTCCTCGAGAAAATTTGAACAATTGCATTGAGAGACCAGCTGAACAAATCCATAACTAAGAATTTGGAAGATATGCAAAAAGAGGCTCCAAAGACAAGACACAGAGCTGAAGCAGGGCAGATATGGGAGGGGGTGGGAGACAAAGAAAAAGCGTCCTCCTCCACCGAGAGCAGAAAGAAAAAGACCCTTTAGATCCTTCGCTAGTGCAGTGGACCCTGGGTTTCTCTTGGTGCATTAAAATGCCCACCCTCATTTGGCCCTCAATATACAGGTTCCTGGAGGATGACGGAATAGATCTCGCTGACTGGCTTTCAGGCTGTCTTGACCTAAATCCAATAGAACATCTCTGGGACATTATGTTTAGATCCATCCAATGCCAACAGGTTGCACCTCAGACTGTCCAGGAGCTCGGCCCTGGTCAGGATCTGTGAGGAGATACACCAGAACACCATCCTTCATCTCATAAGGAGCATGCCCTGACGTAAGGCATGCATGCAAACTACTGAGTACCATTTGAGTTGCTCCATTGATATTTCAGCATGTTGGGCTATGCTGCAGCATCCGTTTTTCAGTTTAAAATTCTTGGTGACTTTGGATTAAGCCGCCTGTGGGTTGATAATTTTCATTTTTATCAAATGATGTGGCATCCATTTATTCCTAACACATTGCCCGTTCCATATCAGTATAAATATCAAGCATGATTTGTTTTCCAATTGAGATCTGATGTGTTTTAAAAGATTTACTTTAATTATTTGGAGCAGTGTAAAGAGATTCTTGTAATAACGTGAGAAAATTAGTACAAACTCAGAATAAGCAACACATAATGTATCTTGCAGAAAATTAGTATTTTCATTTGTAATCATCAGTGCGGATGTGTAACTACTTGATTCACCTTAGTAATTTTAACTGTTTGTGTTCTCAGATGAGTCAGGCCGACCAGGTGCCTGAGGACATGCCTGCATGCCCCACAGATGAGCCAGAAGCTACACGTAAGCTCAGTTCAAAATAGCCTTTGACACCTCAAGAACACTCGAGCGAGGACACGGTCAAAGTTTTGACTTCAGGTGGTTGAATGTTGAATGAAGGAAAACTAATCTGGCCGGGGTTGGATAAATCAACGTAAAGGCATGCTACTTTTAAATTACAATGCAGGGATGCACAGGAATATTGTTTTAGTTCAGTTTGAATTAGCTAAATAATTTATATTTTCTAGAATAATGAGAGAATATGTTTATAGTGAATATTTGTTAAGACTTTTTTCTATGTCAGAAGTTGACATGCAGTGTAATATTTAGTATCTTTGCATTTAAATTGTGTGTCTTTGTTTAAAAGATTAGGGTATTCTTTCACAACCTTCACAGTAATTTGCTGGAATTTTGGCCCATTCTTCCTGACAAAACTGGTACTTAACAGCTTGATTTGCAACCTTTTCTCTTTTCCCCTAGATGTAATGATGGCCAATTATGGCCAAATACCTTAATTTTATTCTCATCAGGCCATAATGCATGTCTCCAACCCTGGCAGTTGCAAGATTTGCTGCTGCTTTTAGATGAATGGTCTCTTCTTTGCTTAGTGGCCTTTCAGGCTACGTTGGTGTAGGACTTGTTACATTGGGGATACTGACACTCTCTTAGCAGCTTCAGCTTTCCCAGGGTAGACATGCCCATTTGGCAAAAAAACCACATTCATCTTTGGGACACAGAACCTGTCTGTTTCCTGAATGGTATAATGGCTGGACATTCCCATGGTGTTTATACTTGACAATGTCTCCCCCTGCATTGACCAACTAGCCCCCATCTTCTCTCAGATCTTCAACAAGTCTATGGAGCTTTGTGAGGTTCTCACTTTGCTTCAAATGCTCCACCATCATCACGGTCCCCAATAAACGTACCATCAAAGGGTTAAATGACTACAGACCTGTGGCCCTGACGCATGTGGTTATGAAATCTATTGAGCGACTGGTGTTGAAGCATCTGAAGGACATCACAGGCCCCTTGCTGAACCCTCTGCAGTTTGCTTACTGGGCAAACAGGTCGGCAGATGATACGGTTTGGGACTACAATTCTAACTGAACCACCTCCATCACCCCAGGACCTACACCAGGATTCTGTTTGTGGAGTTCAGCTCAGCCTGCAGCAACACCACCAACCCAGACATCCTCCACCAGAAGCTCACGTAGCTCTCAGTTCCAGCCTCCACCTGTCAGCGGATCCCCAACTTCCTAACTGAAGAGCCATCAGTGCCGGCAACCCCCAGGGGTGTGTTCTCTCCCCACTGCTCTTCTCCCTCTACACAAATGACTGCACCTTAGCAAACCTGTCTGTGAAACTCCTGAAGTTTGCAGATGACAAACAGTTTCTTCCACCAGGTTGTCACTCTGATGAACACTTAACTGTCAGAGTTCCCAGATCCATACCATATTGCGTAAACTCAACCATGTCTTTCTCTTTTGCAAAACCCAAGTATATATAAAAAAATTACAAAAAACATTTTTATTTCCCTTCTTATATATTTATATTTAAATGTCTTCCCTGAGAGCAAAGTGAAACAGAAGTCAAATACCTTTTTTGTGTGTACAAACTTGACTAATAAAGCTGATTCTGATACTTGCATATAAATCTTTAAAGAGAGGAACGGTGCGCTTTCAGGTATCTGGAAATTGTTTCCAAGGATGAGCTGGATTTCTGGAGGTCCACTATTCTCTCCTGATACCTTGGCTCATTTGTTTTAATTTGTTTCTTCATGATTCCACACAAGGAAGCCGTTTGAGGTGTTACCTCAAACGTGCCACAAATGTGCTTCCAATTCACCCAAATGTTGTAAATTAAGTTATCAAAAGCTTACAACGCTATGATCTCATTATCTGGGGGTTCCCTACTTGTTTAAAGGCTTAGAGACCTTAGTGTGCGTAAGCTGCTGGCTTTGAAGAAAGTAATTCTCTACAATTCTCGTTCTCTTATTATTCTTGCATTTAGCAAATTGAAATAATTTTGGTAATCCTAACTGACCTAAAACGAGATATGTTTTGTCAGATTTCATATCAGACAGTGAGGAAAAATAGATGTCTTTATAAACAGTACATGAAAACGTCTGCTTCCAAAAGTTAATACACAGGCTTGATTGATATGAACACAACTGCAGAGTCATATGTAAGCATGGGCATCCAGATCTGCCGTCATTGCTTTCTTCACCCTAAAGTTGATGCAAAAGGACAAAACTTAAAGTTTTTCTTTTTGTAACATTGTAACATTGATTCACAATATGTTACTTTTGTTGTTTTAAATCTTTAAATCAGACACCAACAAGGACCACCCGCAGACGCAACCCAGCATGTTCGGCAGGTTAGCAGGGGGCTTGTACGGAGCCACTAGAGCAACAGTGGGAGGTGTGACTTGGATAGGAGGAAAGAGCCTGGACCTCACAAAGACGGCTGTCTGCACTGTTGCTGCCGTGCCTATAATGGGAGTGGGGCTGGTGAAGGGGGGTGTGTGTGCTGTGGCTGGCGGGGTGACTGCTGTTGGATCTGCAGTAGTCAGCAAAGTTCCCCTAGGAGGCAGCAAAAAGAAAGACAAGTCTGACTGACCTGGAACAGAGGAGACTGGATTCACAGCTCACACTCCGGTTGATGTTGTTACATTTATAAGTGGGAGAAAAAGGACAAAGACTTAAAACTTTAGTATGCAAGTTGTGTTGTTGGTTTTGTGTCTTTTATGTTACTAAAGATAAATTCACATGTGTTCAATTATGTGTTTAAGACTTGTGTATATAAAAATAAAGCAATACAGCATACAACAGTTTAGTGCTCATTCATGGAAGCAAACATGGAAACATTTTGTTACATGACAATCAATGATGATATGTGCCTTACAATGATTTGTTAATTTGGACTGGAAAAAAATTCACTTTCAACTGGCAAATACCTAGAAACACTCACAGGATGATGTTCTGGTTACTCCTCTTCAGTTAACTACTTTTGTTGACAAATGATCTGATATATCTGATCAAGGACATGGCAGGTAAAGTTCAGTTTAATATTGATTTTTATGGGTGGGTTGACTATATTTAACTTGAAAGTTTTTGGTGTCTTCCATTTCAATTTGCGTGCTCCTCAGATGTGTTATGACCCTCTTGTCGTAATCTTACCTTAGAAGATCCCTGTTTTAAATATTTTATTATTATTACAGTAAATAAATGTTATCACAGTTCAAAGGACTTTTTGTAATTAAAATGTTTTTTGTATGCATTACTTCTTGATAAATAAAAGTTAAAGTTTTTTTAATTAAATTATGGAGCTAATTTCCCTTATTTTAGGAAATACTTTTAGAAACTCAAATAAATAAAGTTCCACTGCAAAACTGTATGTTTTAAAACGTGGAATGCATAAAATTATATTTAATTAATGTCTTTGCTTAGTCACAGTAAAATCTTACTCTAGAATTATACAAATTTTTTTTATTATTATAACAATGGTAGCATAGCATTGTTAATTAGGGCTTAAGAACTGGGTAACTATTTTTTTACAATAAATGTTTATGTTGAAGGTATGTTTTTGTTTTTTTTCTTTTATATAAACTCATTTTGAGGCTCCAAAAACGATACTTGGCTACATTTAATTCTTCCTGGAGCACACTAAAACAGCACTGGCACCATGTGACTGCCAGGCCTACAGTTTGTTTCTAACGTTTGTGAAACACCAGAAGCCAAGGTTAAGGAACCTGAGGTTTAAAGGTCATTGAGTACTCAGGCCAGTGGCAGTTCTTATATAAATGGCATCCTGGGTGAGCCCTCTTCTATTGTCACCAAACACATACCACCACCCCACCACCAGCAGTTAGGCCGGTCTGTATATTATGGTTTTCACTTTAGTTTTAATCTAAGGTGGTTCTAAAGCCAAATGAAAATGCTGTTTTTCAAATGTTTACAAATGCAATAACTGTTTTATGAATCTTAAATTGTGTTTTTAAAGGGTCTGTTCAGTGTACTATAATGAATAATGAATCTAAGTTTGTAAAGTAAGAAATGTAAGAAACAGAAATAACATTTTTAATCACCCCAGGGGTTTGCAACCTTTAAAATCTAAAGAGCCAATTTTGCCCTCAGTCCAGCTAAATAAAACTTGTTTAGAGACGCAAATGTTATATGACCTTTTGAATAAAGACAACTTGAAATTTTTCATAAATATCTAATAAAGGAAATTTGTTAACCAACATTTTATTTACATTTTTAGGTATTAAAATAAAGAAAAATATAAATATTTTGCAAAAGAGGATGGATACATTTTCTTCTATGGGATGATGATATGGGTAAAAAAAAGAAATGATGTAAAATAATATAACACGTTTCCAATCTAATGACAAGAAAAATAGATCTTGAATTCATACTGGTACTATTAGTGTTACAATGTTATTAAAATTTAATGCAATTACTTGATGAAAAAGCTGAAAAACCTCTACCTTTATCCCAGTGTCTGTGCTGTGAAGAAGGCGACACTCGTGCCACAGTGTCACAGGTGCACTGTTTTTGTTTGCTGTGTCAGTTAAGTCTTAACAGGTCCTGATATCATTGACCAGCTCAACCTCTGATGCAAAACAATCACCGGTCAAGGTCTTAAAAGCAGAGAGTATTTCATAATATATTTTTTGTTCTTTATTCTGGTGAGTAAACCTTTTGGGTCACAATAACCTTTCAAAAATTACATCCTCAGATTTTGTTTGTCGCCAAATCTTTATTTTGTTCAACCACAGTAGCAAGAACATTGATTTTCCCTTTTTAAATGTGAATATATTTCCTTTTGAAGATGGGTATGAGCTGCTAAATTGCATATTACACAGATACTGTGTGATAAATGTTCTCCAAGGCACAGATAAGATACAAACATCAATGTATTTTACTGAGATTTACTAGATTTAGGTGATGGATCACCACAAAGCAGTGCATAACTGCAGTGGAAGAAAGAGGTGCGGTTTTCAAGTTAAAGTCTGAAAGTGTCGGGTGCATGTGGTTTATTACCTCTAAACAAAACCAGTATTTCCTTTAGATATACAAGGGTATGGACAATGAAACTGAAACACCTGGTTTTAGACCACAATAATTTATAAGTATGGTGTAGGGCCTCCTTTTGCAGCCAATACAGCATCAATTCATCTTGGGAATGACATATACAAGTCCTGCACAGTGGTCAGAGGGATTTTAAGCCATTCTTCTTGCAGGATAGTGACCAGGTCACTACGTGATAGTGGTGGAGGAAAACGTTTCCTGACTCGCTCCTCCAAAACACCCCAAAGTGGCTCAATAATATTTAGATCTGGTGACTGTGCAGGCCATGGGAGATGTTCAACTTCACTTTCATGTTCATCAAACCAATCTTTCACCAGTCTTGCTGTGTGTATTGGTGCATTGTCATCCTGATACACGGCACCGCCTTCAGGATACAATGTTTGAACCATTGGATGCACATGGTCTTCAAGAATGGTTCGGTAGTCCTTGGCAGTGACGCGCCCATCTAGCAGAAGTATTGGGCCAAGGGAATGCCATGATATGGCAGCCCAAACCATCACTGATCCACCCCCATGCTTCACTCTGGGCATGCAACAGTCTGGGTGGTACGCTTCTTTGGGGCTTCTCCACACCGTAACTCTCCCGGATGTGGGGAAAACAGTAAAGGTGGACTCATCAGAGAACAATACATGTTTCACATTGTCCACAGCCCAAGATTTGCGCTCCTTGCACCATTGAAACCGACGTTTGGCATTGGCATGAGTGACCAAAGGTTTGGCTATAGCAGCCCGGCCGTGTATATTGACCCTGTGGAGCTCCTGACGGACAGTTCTGGTGGAAACAGGAGAGTTGAGGTGCACATTTAATTCTGCTGTGATTTGGGCAGCCGTGGTTTTATGTTTTTTGGATACAATCCAGGTTAGCACCCGAACATCCCTTTCAGACAGCTTCCTCTTGCGTCCACAGTTAATCCTGTTGGATGTGGTTCGTCCTTCTTGGTGGTATGCTGACATTACCCTGGATACCGTGGCTCTTGATACATCACAAAGACTTGCTGTCTTGGTCACAGATGCGCCAGCAAGACGTGCACCAACAATTTGTCCTCTTTTGAACTCTGGTATGTCACCCATAATGTTGTGTGCATTTCAATATTTTGAGCAAAACTGTGCTCTTACCCTGCTAATTGAACCTTCACACTCTGCTCTTACTGGTGCAATGTGCAATCAATGAAGACTGGCTACCAGGCTGGTCCAATTTAGCCATGAAACCTCCCACACTAAAATGACAGGTGTTTCAGTTTCATTGTCCAACCCCTGTACATATTACATACACATTATTATATACATATTAGTGAACAGAGTCCACCTATGTGTGATTTAAACTCCGTGTAAGTCCAGCTGTTCAGTGAAATTCTCAGAGGTTTGTTAGAGGACCGGACTTTCTCCTGTTTATGAATGAATCTCAGACTCACAAAGATATTACTCAGTGTTGTAGATAGATGGAAATAACATCTTTATCAGGACAAATTTCAGCATAAATATAATTAATCTCTTTTTATTGGAACTCATCGATTTTACAAGCTGGTCTTTCTTTTTACATTTTAATTCATGCATTTTGTCTACAGAAGTTATAAACTATTGTTTAAAGTTGGAATACTCAGTAATAAGCGTCTGCTATGCAGTTTAACAAAAGCCATGTGTTCTTCGACATGTTTGGAGAATTTTTTATAAAGTTATTTAGATTCACAGTTAGCTAACTGGTAAAGCATTTGTAAAACAATGTAAACTAGCACAATAAGATCACTAAATTCAGTCTTAAACATGTCAAGTTAACAACTTTGTATGAAGGACTAAAATGAACCAATCATCCTATCTTCAAAACTAAATCAAATGCTGGTTATGTATTGTGTGACTATATATCACTTAAAAATATATACAGTGACATTTTTATTTACTGTTCAGCAACCATGCTAACCATGTTAAGTTTTTTGTCTAAATATTCCCGAGTGAATTCCTGAGCTTGTCTCTGTTTACTCCTGTGGAGCGATCATGATCACTTCTCCAGACGAAACCACAATCTTTGGTTCAGCTTTCCTCTGCTGTGCAGCCTCGGTGTCTCTCTCTGCAGCAATGACATAAAATTATTTGGTCACATCTGGGTATCAGTTGATCATGACCTTTTTGAAGTTTTTTTTATTTTTTATTAATCACTTACTTTCTTTTCTGTTGCATGATGGTTCACAGCTTACACCCAGGCCTGACACACACACAGCTGTGCTACAGTGAATGTACACCTGAAAAAGAAAAAAACATTATTAGAGCTGACATATAAGACAAGTCTAGCCAAGTTGTTTTTGTTAGAGTGCTGTATTCATTACGTTTTCCTTTAGGGGCTCCATTGACTTGGTGTCTACAAAGGTAAACATTTTGAAAATGAAACGCTGGTAGTGAGTAGGAAAGTTCAGACCAGATGAGGCATCCACTGGAACCAGTGAGGAGAGGTAACGATCATCCACGTATGGACATCTAGATGGTTCAAACTTAGGTCAACATGTAGTTGTATGGAAACAAGACAGACAGCACAGCCTGATGATATCTTATCAAAAACATGTATGTTTTGGTACATACCTAAGCATCATTTGCTACAGATAAGCCCAAAAGTATTTGCAGCCCTGACAGATTTTCTTTTGCCAAGAAATAAGACAAAAGATAATAAAAGAATATAAAATGATTAACAGTTTTAAATTTTAAAAAAAAATTTTTTTTTATTTAAAAAAGCATGTTGAAAATTATTTATACCCTTGTCAATAATCCGTGGAAAAATATTTTTTGGGAATTACAGCGATTAAACTCTTCTGATAATTGCCGAGCAGCTTTTTGTGTATTTCTACTGGTAATTTTCATGATTTATTTTGGGTGATGAGCTCCAAGTCATTGAGACTGGAAATCCTAATCTTTAGCTCAGTTACAGAGATTCTGCATCACATTCAAATGAGGACTCCAAAATATTAATATTTCCAATCAGACATGTTGGTAAAGTAAAAAGATTACTTTAAACCTAAATCAACAAGGGTTATGAATAGCTTTGGGCTGAACGGTGTATAGAAATGTCAGTAATGTAGGACATCAGTTGCATCATTATTAGATTATATGTTCACTACAGAGTAATACCAAGTTCACTTATCCGCTTGCAATGTTCTGCTCGTTGCTTTTGAGATTACTTGAGAGTACTTTTATTTTATCCTTAAAAGTTAAGTTGTACTTTTATTTTGTGGAGGAACATATTTATTAGAGTTTTATTATTGTTTTTCCCCAAGTTGATTACTCTTTCATGACAAAATTTAGCATCCATCTCATTCAAATCCATGTAGGATTATGAAACATTTCCTAATAAAAATAACTGACAGAAATGTAAAGAATAAGCGTATTGTAATTACTAATATAGTGCAAACAATTGTTGTAATTACCCATCAATCAGAATGTCCCACTGGGGCAGGCTGTGAGGGTTGGCGTCTGTGGTTGCCCAACAGCGTCCAAGAGTCAGAACCAGTGCAGGATCTGTCTTTTCAAGCAGCAGAACTTCCACATACACTGGATCTCTCAGTACTTTGGTAACTGGATAGTCTGAGTCCAGATAGTAAGATGTGTATGCTGCATCCACTGTGTGACCAAAGACACAAGTTATGACAGCCAAGTTTGTGAAATGATCGACATCCAGCGTCACTTTGCAGGCGATGCACACTAACCTTCGTTGCAACCCTTTGTTAAGCAATGGCCATTAGCCAACCTCAAGGCCACTCTGATGGGTCCAAGAGCAGCAATTGATAAAGGAGGATTGTCTAATGGCAGCAATTCAACCACTACAGTTTCCACTGAGGTCCCAATGTACCTACACTGGAATAGCAATCTGAAAAAAAACTGATGTTAAACTGCCTTATAAGTTTGGTTTTAAAAGATGATACTCTTCTAATGTTCACATACTCATAGCTGCTGTCCCTTGTAATGGCACCCAGAGGCCCAACACCCACTTCAAATGAAGAGGTCATCCGGTTCTCATAGATTATTACACCAGGCTCCTCCTACAGTGTTAAAAATGGGAAGGGGGTTAATTGCTGAAAACCGATCCTATTGTTGATGAAATGAAAGCAAATTAAGATTTTACCATGACAACAGTGCCACAAGCAGTAATAGGAAAGAAGTAGATAGCAAAAAGTGAATTAGAGTCGACGTGTGTACAGCCATGACCTCCTCCCAACAGTGAGATTGTTTCAAGGTCAATGTGGGGCAGGGTGATGTCTTTGGCCACAACAACAATAAAGTAGCCATCCTTGGTACACTGAACTGTCACTAATGGAACAAAGATAGGATATGTTAAAATATACACACCAATTTCCAATTGATTAATCAGATCAATCACTTTTGTTTTGTTGTACTTTTGAGTGAGAACACAAACAGTCTAATATATTTCAGTAACCGGGCCGGCCGGTTCAACACTCACCTCCTTTTCCAAAGTAGCATGACTGGCCATCAAAGCAGCAGTCCCTGGCAGCACATTCAGTAGCAGAGATGTCAGAAACTCCACATGGGACTCTTGAAGCTCTTTCCACGTCACAACTTTTAGGGGTGGGAATTCCAGGGGTTTGTGGTGTCTTGGAAGGGACATTAGGTGCTTGAGGTTGAGGGTTTGGAGTCTTTGTATCATCCCACTGTTGTTTTGGATGGATTTTTGTCCCAAGATCCTGGGGCTTAGAAGGTGTTTGGGCCACAGGATAATGGGGCTGAGGGTCCAGAGGCTTTGGAGGCTTTTGGGGCTGAGGATACTGGGGCTGAGGATACTGGGGATGAGGATACTGAGGCTGAGGATACTGGGGCTGAGGATACTGGGGCTGAGGATACTGAGGCTGAGGATACTGGGGCTGAGGATACTGAGGCTGAGGATACTGGGGCTGAGGATACTGAGGCTGAGGATACTGGGGCTGAGGATACTGGGGCTGAGGATACTGAGGCTGAGGCCATTGAGGCTGAGGGTACTGAGGCTTTGAATCGTCCCATTGCACTTTCGGGGGGTCCTTTGGAGGTACAGGGGGGTACAAAGGTTTTTGAGGATGCTGGGGGTCCGAAAGCTTTTGAGGTACTTGGGGGTGTGAAGGCGTTTGAGGTACCTGGGGGAACGAAGGCGTTTGAGGTTGCTGAGGGTACGAAGGTTTTTGAGGTGGCTGTGGGTACAAAGGCATTTGAGGTACCTCGGGGTATGTAGGCATTTGAGGTACATGGGGGTATGAAGGCTTTTGAGGGAGAGGAAAATGCGGCGGTGAAACATGCCCAGGATCCTGAGGGTAACCCTTTTGAGCCTCTGCTTCTTTCCCAGTTAAGCAGCATAGTAGAGCCAGTGCTGCCCAACAGGTGAAACTCCAGTGACTTGCCATGACCTCACAGCTGTCGGGTCTGGTTAGTCCCCAAGTGTCAACTTTCTGACTTCCATTGCATTTATGTCTTACCAGGCACTTTGCTGTTTAGACTCCACCCCTTGGGAAAAAAAAAATCTGTAGTGTGTTAGTACAAGGGGGAACATTTGTCTTATTAGATCAGGTCATTGATTTAGATAACAACATGACATTGCGCTTTGGGTCACAATAACCTTTATATGGTCTTTGCACCCTGAAAGTTATCTTCAACAAATGTTTGTTTTGTCAGCACATCATCACAAACACATTGATCTTTTCTCTTAACTTCCGAAATAATTTCATTTGTACCTGAGTGTCAAGCATTTTTTTCACTTCTCATATTCACTAAATCACCTATTGTTGAATCATATATTTTAGTTTTTATAAATAGACACCATACTGAAAAACAGCAAATAATTGCCTCAGAAATAAAACACAGTTTTTACTGGATATTTCCCTTGCATTATATTTCTGAGCAAAATTGTGGTATAAACTGCAATATACAAAAGAGGGAACACTTGAAGTAAAATTTAATGAAAGCATCAGACAGTCACTACAGATTTATCGGCTGCACATCTGAGATGCGAATCTGGTGTTCCACATGTCACAAAGGTGCCATTAGAGATATGGTTACTGTGAAGGCCATTGAACAACAGTGGCTTCACTGTCATTTTTACAAAACCAGTTTGGGTGATTTAAGCTTTATGATATGGTGAATTATCATGTTCTGAGTAACCATAGGTGCACTCTGGGCAAAAAGGGATTGACATATTCAGCACCAATACTCAGGTAGGCTGCAGCATTTAAAGAATGCTCAGTTGATGCTTAGGTGCCCACAGTATACCAGAAAATATACTACTGTAGCCTTTCTATCAACATCTCTGGCCTCTGACATCAAAAATTATCCCCCCAACTACGTTGCACGAGATATCTTCCCTTTTTTAGGCTATTCTCTGTAAACCTGACAACTGATAAGGTATAAGAATCCAGCATATCAGCTTTTTATGAAACACTCACAGCAGCCTGTCTGGAATGAACAATCTTGCAACATTCAAAGTCACCTAAATCTGATTATCTGATTTGCCAATTCTAAAACTTGGTTTGAACTTTCTCAAGTCATCTTCAAAAACAAAATGTGATACAAATGCCGACCACCTTGGAGATTACTCCATTAAGTAAATAATGTTCTTTTTTTTTTTCTTGAAAACTGCTTTCCTGAGACATAAAAAAAACAATATACCACTGATGTGATCCTATGAGGCAAGATTTGCAAAACGATATTCTTATCACGGAGGCTGCACGGTGGCGCAGTTGGTAGCACTGTTGCCTTGCAGCAAGAAGGTTCGACTCCAGGCCGGGGGTCTTTCTGCATGAAGTTTCCATGTTCTCCCTGTGCATGCGTGTCCACAAACATGACTGTTAGGTAAATTGGTCTCTCTAAATGGTTGTTTGTCCTGTGTGTCTCTGTGTTGCCCTGCGATGGATTGGTGACCTGTCCAGGGTGTACCCCACCTCTCGTCTGTAGACTTCTGGAGATAGGCACCAGCTCCCCTGTGACCTACTATAGAAGATGCGGTATAGAAGATGAATGAATGAGCATTCTTATTACCTAAAAGGTCAACTCATATCTCATACACTGAGGTTTTTCAGAAATATGTTTTCATTGCACTTTAAACACTGCTGATAATTTTGTCCATGTCAACTAATACTTTAGATTGAAGGAAAGAGGAACGCTATATTTAAAATAAATTTACAAGTATTTACACTACATACATAGAAAGAAGAGATATAAATGAAGTGAAACATATATGTATTGGCAGTATTGTATATCTATAAGTTTTTATTGTAGAGTCTTATTGCTGATGGGAGAAAAGACCTTCTGAATTGCTGAAACCCTAAGTTGCTTTAAATCAAGATTAAAAACGTATTTGATTAGAGTGGCCTTTGAATGTGTTATCTAAACATTATTAGTTAAGTTTTCAGTCCAATTTTTCTTTCGTTTTCTTATCCATCATTTTATTCTCTTTATTTTTTTTTTAATTGCCTCTGTTGTGTGATTTTCTGTATCATTGTAATGTTTTTCTTTATGTACAGCACCTTAAGTGCCTTGTTGCTAAAAAGCGCTATATAAATAAACTTGACTTGACTTGACTTGAAAGTTAAAGCAGCATTTTAAGTTTCAGTGCTAGTGATAAGCCAGCAATATTACAAGAGGATTAACAAAACGTTCACAGCTGAGACAGAAACAATTGGTATCAGTGGTGTAAATCCCTTACAGACTACTACTTCTAGAATCAAAGCAACATTAGAATCCTGGGACTAAGAAGTTCAAAGGTCACAGTCCAGTGCTTTGCCCTAGTTTCACAGTAGTCTACAAAAATAACCACAAATGTACAATTCCTATGTTGCTGTGTTTATGTTTTGTAAGTCTGTCTGTTTAGATAACAATTTTCAAAGCTCTGTACCTCATTATAGCAACTTGGTCTTTAAAAAAAAAAACACAGATCGTCATATAACAATTTTGTAAGACATATTGCATTGGCAGGAAAAGGGTATAATGAGAGTGTGTATAAAGAAAGCTTGACATAAAAGTATTTGTTTGCAAGGTCTCTGTAACTTTCTTTCTTTTGAAATCACATGTTTACTAGCCAGTAGCACAGACTATGACCACATTGGCACGGCTAGATGTTAACTTATTCACTTAATCGCTTTTCAACCCCTGGTTATATAAAAGAGCTGTGAAATGACGGGCATTTAGATCGAGGTCACTTGAGTTCTTTTTGTGGGTTCTGGGACAGGGTTTTTCTTATGCAATGGAGCCAAGTTATTATCTACACTGAAATAATTTATTCATTCCCACCTTAACAATGCTCTTAGACATTTAAATAAAATGTAAATGTTTCTGTTTCTAATTTGCACTTTGTTGTAACAAGATTAACCACATCTAACATTTTGGATTCTGCTGTCACTTGCGTCAAAAACATGTTGAATTTGCAAAAATAAAAAGTAAAATTGTCAACCGCCTTTTAATAGAGATGAGGTTTTTCATATTTTAGTTTAGAAAACGTATTACAAATGTCTTCAAATTGGCCTTAGACACATAACTCATGTTGTGCAGCCACTCTATAAATCATATCTTCATCATTATTATGTAATGTTTTTGGAAAAGGCCACAAGATTCCTATTAAAGTTATGTGTGTAAATGTACTTTTTAAATTATTATTTTTTTGTTGTGGCGCTGTACTTTGCCATAACAATTAAGGTACATAAAGGTAAGGTTTTTTATATATCATTTTTCTCTTTTGGTCAGTAATTAAATTGAAAAGATGAAACTCATATATTAAACTGAGTCCTTACACAGTGTTATTATATATTTCAAACATTTACTTCTGATAATTTTAACAGTTACAGCCTACAGCTAATGAAAACCCTATTAGCGGTTTCTGAGAATTATTACCACATTAAGGCCAATAAAAAAAGATTTTTAATGTAGAAATACTGATGTACTAAAAAGTATGTTCATGTACTATACAGTATATGAGCTCAGTACTTGAGTGAATTCTTCTTCCACTCAACTTTCATGTATTATGCTTGACGCAGCAATATTTAGCTGATTTATCCCCCTTGGTGAGGGTGTCAGTCACTTTTTGCTTTTAAAGCTCATCAGAAAATAAGAACATGCTTTCAGCTTTCAGTTAAATAATGCTGAATAACATACTATTTTACAAACTGCTAGAATGCTACAACTAAAATAAGGTTCAGCGAGGCATTCGGCAGGGCAACAGCAAACGCAAGTGGTGGTTGAATAATAAATCTTTATACTTCACCTTAATTCTAATCTTTAAAGCCATCAACACTCACATAAGATCACCGTTTCAAGAACTTGTTGTTTTAGATGAGAGTATGATGTGTCAAGGCAGTTATGAGAAAACATACATCACCGTTGTATAACGTGACACAGATGTGTCATTTTGTAAAACCATTTAATGTTTTTATCACTTAACAATGTGCTTTTTTTCTTTGGTTATAATTGTTTTTATTTGAAAATTGCATTTCTGTATTTTTTCCATTAAGTTAATTCCCAGATAAAATAGCCTTGTCTTCAGACTTTGACTGAAACACAACCAGATTTCATGTCATACTTCAGTTTGACCAGACTGTGGAGCTATTCGTTTCTTTTTCTGTAGTCAAGTGAGACCACTTAACTTTTATTTCTGTTAATATAATTTCAGTGTTGTTTTAATTTTGCAAACCTCTAAATGAATTCTGAAATATTATAAATCTAATCATTTTTTTCTCTGACTATACATTTGAGGAGAGTTTTGAGATCTGGTCAGATTACACTGATAAATTGATTCAAACTTGGTTCAGAAAGTTATGTTAGTATTTTTTTGGTTGATAAACGTTTTACCAATAAATCAAGTGGTACTTGTCATCAATATACTTTATTTAGTATTATATTTTTATATCTATGAACATGAAAATCATTTTAAACATTTTAAATGGTTGATTATTGAGCGAGAATAAAATTAAGATAATAAAATAACATTTTAAAGAAAACAAGCTTATAAGCCATCAGGAATATATAAAGGGGTAAATAAAAACCATGTACAGTTATCTACAGTGGAGACAGCAGGATTAATCTTCGGGCTCCATCTATGGCTTCACAGCGCTGTGCTTCACGCTGTCACTGTTGCTAGGCGACAGATATTACGATGAGGTAAGGGCGGGAACAGCTAGTAAAGGCTAGACCGTCTAAATTCACAGCTGATCACTTCCGGCATTTTGGGATTTTTGAGAACATCCGGCCTACGTAGACCAGTCCGAAGGATGCAGCACTCAAGACACTCCATCAGTGGATGGCATTTAAGGTTTGTGCAAGTGGAAATGTTTAAAATGTTCAGTATTTTTTCAGAAACATTTCCACGTCTCTTTTGCGTTCAGGTTTCTGGAGTTAATGTGTTTTAAACACAATGATTATAATGCAGTGCTGATTAGTTTCTAAGATTTTTGCATTGCATGAACTTAAGGTGATGCACACTTAGATGTCACTGTTTAATACATTATTATTTATTTTGTATTAATAAACAGCATGGTTATTTCATTTGAAAGGCTACATAAATGTTTATTTACATATTTATATTAAATACAAATACTGTTTACTGCACCCCCCACCCCGAAATTAGCCACAGCCCCTGCAGCTAAATTCCTCTGGAGCCGGCTCTGGTTCGGTGGATGCAGAGTAGACTTGAACCAGAGGATCTGAGTGGTCTGGAAGGTTGGTGCATTGACAAGAAATCTTTAATGTATTTTGGTGCTAAGCCATTAAGTGATATTTAAAGTAATGGAAGTATTTTAAAGTCTGTTCTCTAAGTGCAGGGAGCAATGTAAAGGACTTTAGAACTGGGGTGATGTGCTCTACTTTCTTAGTTTTAGTGAAACCTGCATAGCTTTAAAGTTATACATTGATCTCTCTGACTGATAAAAAAAAAAAAAAGATCTGGAAAGGAAGTCAGTGGCATGGTAATGGGCTTAACTGGAAGTTGGCCTCCAAATTAAATTCTGCATAAGACCTCGTAGAACCTTGGGTCAGCTCTGACCTTGTGCCTTGTGTGCCTTCTGTGTAATCTGGATGGACTTTATACTTCAATATAAAACATTTTATGTATCCCGTTTACAGTTTTATTACATTGTTCTTATTGCAAAAAATCTCCCGTTCTTCATATTCACAGCAAAGGATCTGCTTTATTGTGTACTTTCTCTTTAAGAAGTCCACACAAGGACAGGCCTACATTCCCCACAATTCCAAGTGGCACAATCCCGTTTTTGCAGAAGTGGAGCGACAGCAGCGACAGAGAAGATGAAGGGTTCTGCTTGCCGGAAGTGAGTGGGTTAGTGGTGAGGGGGTTCGTTCTTACTGGGAGAAATGTCTCTGTCGCTCACACCGAGCTCAGACTCAACCAGCCGAAGGAGAAGGACGGTAGAGGCGCAGGGTGAGCCGCTCATCATAGCTTCCTATAACACAAAACTTTATTATAACCTGCAGACTGTACCACTAATAAAAATGCATTTCTTTAACATTATATTTTAGTCATTATTTACAGCTTTGCAGAGCAGTGCACTGATAGTTGTCCAGACAGACAGTCACATTATATTAATTAGGAGGTTCCCCTCAGTATAGCTATGCTTGTGTGGGTGGGAGGGTATTAACTGTGACACACAAATAGCGTTATTACCCTCCGCTCTACTCCCCTTTACTATTAGAAGGCGTTTAGAAAATGTAAGATAAATAGAAATTCTGTAATTGCGCCTCAAAAATAAACATTGCAAAAGTTTTCTAAGTCAAAGTGATAATCAAAGCGGTGGAAGCAAAAACATGTAACAAATGCATAACAAACAGTAACCCCCCCGGCAGACAGGAATAAATTCAGTAAATTATTTGGAGATTTTTTTGACTAAAGCATCAATATCCTGCTCTATCTGTCATATTTTCACATTTACCCCATGAAGCTGGAGAACAGAAAAATAGGAACGAAAACCAGACTAACTTAAAGTGGGTGACATTGTTCTCCTGATAAAAGGGAAGTTCACATTTTTGTTCTTAACTAGTAAATTCTTCAGTACTGTTCTTTTTATATTATCTATAGAAATAAATAAACGAGCTGAGGCTAATGCTCTTTCATTTTACAAATAAAAGTCATGCCTCTGGTTTCTGAGCTGACCAAATGTAGTGACAATCAGCTCCAGCTTACGGCAGACAGAAACACACATTCACCCAGTTCAGATCTTTCTAAAGTGCAGCAGACAAATGTTGTTGCATGCTATGTGTAGTTGCACCAATCAATTGTTAAATTATTCTCTGCTGGGCTCTGATTGGTGACCAGCGGATCAGATAAAAAAAAAAATGGTGCATTGTTTTTCTACAGCCTGTACTTTAATGCACTTTTTGGAGTTTAATAAAATCAGCTATAAGTTAAGGAAATATGCTTCGATGGATTATAGGGGGAGGATGTTGTCATTCCATTATTTTCTTTTGATCTTGAAACTACTGACTGCACCATCATTTATTTCTCTTTTATGTGTTATAGTATTTTACAGAAAAAAGTGACAAAACCTCAAATAAAAACCAGAAATTGGATTGGCTTGGAAAAGCCTTGTTGGTGCTTGTCTAATGCCATCTATATCAAAGAAGAACTTCTTAACTCCTTTTATTTAGAAAACAGATTTCAAGTTTTCACCTTTAAATGCACCTGCTTAGATTGTTAATTAAAGTTAATTAGACTCCAGAAAGACTTATATTCCAGCTAAAATGTTTGATTGACTGGATTTCTTGAGCAACATGTACATATTTACTGTACTACTGAGCATTTATAGTCAGATGAGACAGAAGCTGATAAACGTTTGGATTTACCTTATACACTGTACAAGCTGTTAGGAAAAGTAGTGTTGGCATCATGGTGGTGTCTCGTCTGCTTCCTGAAAGACTGATAGATTGCACAAACAAAATAAAAAATAACATTTGTTTGTTCTAACCTTAGATTTTAACTAACAAGCTGAAATGTTCGTGTCCCATTAGGGTATTAACCTAAATCACCCCCAGAGCTCCTTATAATAAGGCCAAAACAGATTTATTTTAAAATTTTGAGTTCGTCCTCCCAAAGTGCGGACCTGAAATCCTTGAATGATTTGTTAAACTTGCTAGAAAGCTGGATCAAAGCACGACATGGTATAATTATTTACTGAGCCCTTTTTATTTTGCGAGGAAGCGTGGTTGAATATTTGACCCAAATTCAGTTTGCTGAAAATTGTTACCAATAGCACTCAAGCAGTTTTAGATTTATTGAATTGTAATCAGTATCACAATTTTAATGCGTGCATTACTACAATCCAAAAGGACTGTAATATTTGGTAGGATATGATATTTCAGGCGCCATGCTTTCACACTCTGCCTGCCGGCAGAGTATTTGGCCAGTCCAAAAACCTTCTACTGCCCTTGATGCTAAAAACCCAAAGTACCTGACGGGAGATCCTAAAGAAGGGAAAGGAAATAGAGGGGTGAGGAAAATATGGGTATTTGTAATCTTATATCGTCATTGCAATATTTAACAATTACATCGCAATTATATTTTTACTGATATACTACAGTCCTAATTATAATAAAGTCACTGGGTTTTCATAGTTGTTCCAAGGTAGTAAATCAAACTTGATCATGATCGTATGATTAATCAGTTAGCTTTGTTTACATTCTGACTCCTGAAAAACACATAAAAGAACCTCCCATTTGGTCTGAGCTGTTCCAGTACATGTTTGCTGTGACTGAAGGTTGTAAAACCATCTCCTGGTGTTCTCAGTGTTTCCTGGTGTCACAGATTCTTCATGTGTTCTCGATCCTCATGCAAGTTATAATCATGGAGACCGCCATGACCAACAGCAGGACACCCAACAACCTGATGCAACACACACACGCACTCCGTCTCCACATCACTCCTCATGTCCTTCAGCAAAGTGCGTGTCTCCACAAGCATGTGAGTGTTATGTACCAGAACGTTGCATGCCTGAGCAGCACTCCCAGCACGTTGGCAGGCGTTTCACTGGTTACTTTTTTGCTTGTTGCTGCAGGTGAGAGCCGACCTGTCTGTGAAGACAGCTGGGAAGAGATACAAAGCAAGAGAACCATCAGAGCAGAGAATGAGGTGGAGGCGAATAAACTGGTCAACAACTACAGGGTAAGACAACTGGTGTTTTTCTGCTGCAGGTTAAAGGTGGTGGGTTCCAGAGGAGTGGTAAATGTGTTGTTTTCTGTGTGCATCAGTTTGGTTTCAGAAAGTGGAAGAGCCACGTTACGGCGCGACCGTTTGAAGACCGATCAGATGTTGTGAAAGAGCTTTATTCTGAACTGAACGTCATCAAACCACACTCAGGTCCAGGTACAGATCTTTGGATTAAACTACCTGCAGAACTTGTGTCGGTTAACAGTTCTGCTCTTGCACTTATTCAGGTGCATGTCACTAAATTATAAATATTTGTAAGATAGTAAATAAAAGTTGTAAATTGACTTCAATAATTCATTTCAAATGGGTAAACCTTAAAGATTCGGTTTAAATAAAGTGATATATTTCAATGTTTATTTCTGTTAATTTTAGTTATTACGGCTTACAGCTAATGAAAAAACCTTTTTCTTTGAAAATCAGAATAATACACAAGACATAAAAACCCAGATTCTATACAGAAACTTTGCATGTTGTAACCAAACAGTCATGTCCAGCACACAGTCAATAGACACCCAAAACAAGGAGGGTAAGCCAATAAACATCATTACTATAGAAGCTGGTTGTTCATAGATTTCTGTATCCACATATATTAATGGAAAGTTGATTGGAAGGAAAAAGTGTGGTAGGAGAACATAATACCTGCAGTCTTGAGAGGATTGTAAAAAACATTCATTTAAGTCTGGAGGAAGAGTAAAGAGGTACAGAAGTGAAAGTTTCTTGGAGTCCACACTCAGCGATGATTTGATGTTTCAGGCCATCTTCTGGATGTTTTATCAAGTCTAAAGTCATCAATAGAGCTCTGTATGCTTTCCTCTGCTGACAAGCTTTATGTAGATGCAGAAATTCAGGCAAAAGGAGCCCTGATCAAGTATTAAGTTTATATACTGTACAGTACATGAACTTACATTTCAGTACCACACTTTTTTTATGTCTTGATTTACTGTCTAATTTGCTGAGAAATGTTAGACATACCTCACTCTGTGTGCATTATATACATCTGACTATTTAAACTGAATTACAGAAGTAAATTATACTTAATTAACATGCACAACATTATATTTGTGTTATTGATGAGGATGTGAAAGCTGCATTGTAAGATGTTTAGGGAATTACTTTAATTGCAATGTTGTTCTTACACATTTAAATATAAAACTTTGTGTTTGACACTTTGCTTGACGGACCAAGAATCGTTCTTATGTAATTTTCCATACATAACTGATGTATAAAACCTTGTTTTTAAGCCTTTGGAGCCTTATTTTTTGTTTGACTCTCTGTTTTCAGGTCAGTTCATCACATGTGGAAATGTAGCATATGTGCTCCTCTTTGGTTGGTGGGTGTCTCTGGTGTATTTTTTGGTCGGCATTCTGATGTTCATCACTATCATCGGCGTACCGCATGGTAAGTTGGACGACTATTAAGATGTAGTGTTAAATGTAAGGTCTTTGCCTCAATCTTACTATTTTCTTTTTCTGTGACTTCAGGAAAGCTTTGCTGGAAGTTGTGCTGCTACTTCCTCTGGCCTTTTGGAAACACCATCCATGAGGTACTGCTTTGGTTCAGCCTCTTTCCTTTTCAGCTTGTTGTTTTAAGATTGAGTCCTGCTCGGTTCTGCATTATTGCACTGACTTGTGGTGAAGAAAGCAGAAATTTATTTTTCCTGACTAAAACCATCAGTTTTGAAAACAGCAAGTCCTATTTGCATCCATGAGGATGCATCAGAAACTCTGAACATAATCACATCCAGTTAGCTTGCTCAACAAGGTTATTTTTGGCTTTTTAAAGCTGGATAGGTGTTGAAGTAGGTGATTAATACATGAAGTAAGAAGCATCTGAATGTAAATTTTCAAGTTATGCCTAATATTTACGATTTGATTTGGCTCCGTACTTTGACTTGGCCATCGTAAGACATGGAGATACTTTGATCTAAACCATTCCATTGTAGTTCTGGCTGTATGTTTAGGGTTGTCCTGCTGGAACGTGGAACTTCACCTCACAGTCTCAAGTCTTTTGCAGCCTCTACCAGGTTTTCTTCCAGGATGTATTTACCTCCATCCATGTTCTCATCGACTCTGACCAACGTCCCTGTCACTGCTACAGAAAAGCATTCCCACAGCATGATGCGGCCACCACCACATTTCATGGTGGTGATTGTGTGTTCAGGATTATGTG
The DNA here is from genome assembly GCF_021462225.1 of Girardinichthys multiradiatus. Classification (NCBI taxonomy): domain Eukaryota; kingdom Metazoa; phylum Chordata; class Actinopteri; order Cyprinodontiformes; family Goodeidae; genus Girardinichthys; species Girardinichthys multiradiatus. The sequence goes on along the minus strand of NC_061795.1, from coordinate 33,158,375 downwards.
CGCTGTTAATTTTTCTCCACAGATTGTGTATGTAGGCGTAAAAGCTCAGCTTTGGTCTCATCGGACCAGAGCTTCTTCTTCCACACGTTTACAATGTTCCAAGACCGTTGATGAACTTTAAATGTGACATAATTCAACTTTCTTTTTTCCTGCCTCTGTCATAAAAAGCCAGATCCGAGGAGTGCTGTCATATTGTTTTTTAACGGATTTGACCCACATGCAGAAAGCAATCCAGGAGACAGAGTTTTACGGTAAAGTGTTTATTTACAGAGCAGTGAAGTGAGCAGGGAAACTGGAACCGGGATACCAACTGTAAAAATAAACAGGATGGTAAGCAGGGAAAACTCAGGGTCAAAACTAATGAATGATGATAAAGGATGATAAGATGGTCCAGGGTTTTCAGAAGTAGGTGCAGTTGAAGGAGGAGGGTGGACAGGGTTCTTGAATGGAGATCAAAGGAGCGAAGAATTCAGGAGGCTGCCAACCTGTGTGGTCCAACGAAGTAACGAGAGGCTTGAGTCTTTGTTCATGGAGCTGAATCGCTTCTTTCCAGAAGTGGGTAATCCAGGCAGAGTTCCACTCGGAAGGCAAGGTCAGGTTTAGGTAATCCTGCAAGGTAACAGATTCAGATTACTAAAAGTTCAAGGCAAGGACAAGACAAGGTAATGTGGTTTGAGGCTGTACCACTAAGGGCAACACTCTGGCAGTGAGTTGCTGGCAGCCTCCTCCTTAAATACTCCTCAGCAGGTAATCAAGGGAATAGAGAACACCTGTCACCTCTGCTCCAGGATCCACGCCATCTAGGGGCTAAGCACAGTAAAGGCACCAAACAAACAGACAAGGCACAGATCCTGACAAGTGCAAGACTGATAGCTGTGCTATCAGCAGATTTCCCCCCTAAGCTGTTGATTTCTGCAGCTCCTCCAGAGTTACCATGGGCCACCTTGGCTACCTTTTGCTCTGACTAATGTTCTCCTTGGCCTGGTTGTTAGTTTAGGTGGAAAGCATTGTCCTGGTAGGTTTGCAGTTGTGCTATACTCTTCCCCTTCCCAGATAAGGGATTGGACCATGCTCCGTGAGATGCCAAAATCTTGGGATATTGTTTTATAGGCTAACTCGTCTTTAAACTTCTCCACAACTTTCTCCCTGACCTGTCTGCTGTGTTCCTTGGTCCTCCTGATGCTGATTGTTCACTGATGTTCTCTAACAGACCTCTGAGGCCTGGATTTTATAGAGATTAAATCACACACAGGTAGCGTCTAAAAGCAACTGGGAGATTCGTCTAAATGGGGCTCAGTGCAGTTGCATGCCACATTTTTTTTTTTTTTTTTTTCTATTTTTATTTGGTAAAAAACCCTGTTAAGACAGTGTCTCGCCCACGGCCAAAATTGAATAGATTAAAAAATAATCTAAAAGGAGGAAATCTGGGAAATCTCATAAAAATAAACACAACTCAGACTAAAAATAAAAATAAAACAATTAAATGTGGCTTACTGAATTTAAAATCTCTCTCTTCAAAGACTTTGCTAGTTAGTGACCTGATTTGTGACAATCAGATTGATTTATTTTGCATCACAGAAACCTGGCTGCAGCAAGAGGATTATGTTACTATAAATAAGTCAACTCCTACTAATTATTTAAATTTTCATATTCCTTGAAATACTGGGCGAGGAGGGGGAGTAGCAACCATCTTTCAGTCCGATTTATTGACTACTCCCAGACCAATCAATAGCTACAACTCTTGAATATTTAATCCTTAGTTTTGCTCATCCAAATTGCAAAGCACTAAAACCACTTCTGTTTGTTGTCTTGTACCGTCCACCAGGTCCTTACTCTCAATTTTTAGATCAGTTTTCTGACCTTTTATCTGATTTAGTCTTAAATACAGATAAGGTTATTATAGTGGGGGATTTTAACATTCATGTTGAAACTGAAAGTGATAGCCTAAATATAGCGTTTAATGCTATCTTACACTCAATTGGCTTTGCTCAAAACATTAACAAACCTACCCACCTTTGTCTTCATTCTCTGGACCTTGTGCTGGCATATGGCATTGAGTGTAAAGACATAACAATATTTTCTCATAACTCTGTCTTGTCTGACCATTTTTTAATAACCTTTGAGTTTAATTTAACCAGGTACTCCAAACCTGAAAGAAAATTTCTTTATAGTAGATCATTATCAGACAATGCTGTAACAACCTTTAAAGAATCTGTTCCACTTTTAATTTCCTCATTATCACAGAAAAGCACAGTGGAGGGCAATAATTCTGTTTCTGCCCTTTCACAAATTGATTATCTTGTTCATAGTGTTACTTCATCATTGTGTGATGCATTAGACAATATAGCCCCCTTGAAAAAGAAGGTAATTACTCACAGGAGGCTAGCTCCTTAGTTTAATTTAGATCTGCGTACTTTAAAGCACAATGTTAGATTATTGGAGAGAAAATGGCACTCTACACACCTAGAGGATTCCTACTTAATCTGGAAAAATAGCCTACTGTTGTATAAAAAGACACTTTGCCAAGCCAGAACAGCTTATTTCTCATCATTAATAGAAGAAAACAAGAATAATCCTAGGTTTTTCTTTAGTACAGTTGCTAAACTTACACAGAGTCATAGCTCTGTTGAATCATCCATTCCCTTAGCTCTCAACAGTCATGACTTTATGGGATTCTTCTTAAATAAAATTGATTCTATTAAAAATAAAATCTTTGACATACTCCCAAAGATGATTACTTCATCCTCAGCAAGTGAGACAACATTGGAAATAACTGTAGAACTTGATCTGTGTTTGAACTGTTTTGATCCTGTGAAGCTTCCTGAGTTTTCAGAAATATTAGCTTCATCTAAACCTTCAACTTGTATGTTAGACCCAATCCCAACCAAATTATTTAAGGAAGTGTTCCCTCTGATTACCAGCCCCATTTTAGATATGATTAACCTATCCTTAGTAAATGGATATGTACCACAGGCTTTTAAGTTAGCTGTAATTAAACCTTTACTTAAGAAACCTTTGCTTGATCCAGATGACTTGAAAAATTACCGACCTATATCCAATCTTCCATTCTTATTAAAATTCTTGAGAAAATAGTTGCTAATCAAATGTGTGAGCATTTAAACAGCAATGACCTGTTTGAAGAGTTTCAGTCAGGCTTCAGAGCTCATCATAGCACTGAAACAGCTCTACTGAAAGTCACTAATGATATTCTTATGGCCTCAGATAATGGACTTGTGTCTGTTCTGGTTCTGTTAGATCTCAGTGCTGCATTTGATACAGTCAATCATAATATTCTCTTAGAAAGGCTGGAATATGCTGTAGGGATCAGGGGAACATCGCTAGACTGGTTTAAATCTTATTTGTCTGACAGATTCCAGTGTGTTCATGTAAGTGATAAATCATCTTTAAACTCCAGGGTTAATTGTGGAGTACCACAGGGTTCAGTACTTGGGCCAATTCTCTTTACTATATATATGCTTCCAATAGGTCAAATTATCAGGCAGCATAGCATAAATTTTCACTCTTACGCTGATGATACTCAGCTTTACTTATCCATAACTCCTGATGAGCCCAACCAGTTAGATAGACTACAAGCATGTCTTGAAGATATAAAAACTTGGATGACTTTAAATTTTTTGCTTCTAAATTCACACAAGACAGAAGTTATCGTCTTTGGACTGGAGACTTTAAAAAAGAAACTGCCTAGTCAATCACTTAACCTGGATGGCATTAAATTGACCTCTGGTAATAAAGTAAAAAACCTTGGTGTTACTTTTGACCAGGACATGTCATTTAAATCCTATATTAAACAGGTTTCTAGGATTTACTTCTTTCACCTCCGGAACATTGCCAAAATTTGAAATATCCTATCCAGGAGTGACGCTGAAAAACTAGTCCATTCATTTGTTACTTCAAGGCTGGACTATTGTAACTCTTTACTATCAGGATGTCCACAAAATGCAGTTAAAAGCCTTCAGCTGATTCAAAATGCTGCAGCAAGAGTTCTGATGAAAATTAAAAAGAGAGATCATATTTCTCCTATTTTAGCTTCCCTTCATTGGCTCCCTGTTAAATTTAGAATAGAATTTAAAATTCTCCTCCTCACATATAAAGCCCTTAATGATCTAGCTCCATCATACATCAGAGATCTGATGGTTCCATATGTTCCTAACAGAGCACTTCATTCTCAGACTGCAGGTTTACTGGTGGTTCCTAGAGTCCCTAGAAGTAGAATGGGAGGCAGATCCTTTAGTTATCAGGCTCCTCTCCTGTGGAACCAGCTCCCGGTTTTAGTCCATGAGGCAGACACCCTGTCTACTTTTAAGGCTAGGTTTAAAACTTTCCTTTTTGATAAAGCTTATAGTTAGAGTGGCTTAGGTTATCAGGGAGGGAGCCTTCCTCCCTCCCTGTTGGATGGTGTAAGGGGGAGTCAGGTTTAGCCTGAACCAGTTCAGTTATGGTTGAGGAGCAAACACACCCTCCATTTCTGCTACCTGTATGACCCCCTCTGTTTTCCAATGGTTATAATCAGTCTGACAGAGAGAAGTATCCTGATCCTTGTGGTTTTTAGTATAACAATGGCCATCAGTAGGCTCTAGATGGACAAATTTGATCAGTTTATTATTTTACTTAGTGCCCCTACATGTGGCCCGTTCTGGGGTGGCCAGCCTCTGGCACTCGGTAGTTTGGTCTGGCCTCCCCGGCGGCCCCGCGCCGTTCCGGACCCTTTGTGGGGTGCCTTGAGATGACATTGTTGTAAATAAGCGCTATATAAAGAAATAAACTGAAACTATCTCTGTAGTTACGCTGCTATAGGCTTAGGCTGCTGGAGGACATAATGACCACTTTCACTTTCTTCGCTACATTCTCACACTACTCTCCAATTTTCCATTATTTGCTGTTATTTCAGCTTTTAACTTTATGTTCTCTCTCTTTTCTCTTCCTTGAAGCTACACCTGGCCTGACTCTGTGTCTACCTGTGACACCTTTCTGGAGAGGGGCATTGTCCAAGCTTCTGCTGGCAACAACTTAATGCTCACCTTCTACAGATGATCCACGTGGCCCTGTCTTTTAGTGTTTAACCCTTTCTCTCTCCTAGATATAGCAATTGACTGAGCTTTTACTGTAACTAATTATATGTGCTCTCTTTCAGACTCTATCCTTGAAAACTGGCTCAAAGTTTATCTGTTCTTTCTTTCTAGGTGAAACAACTAAAAGAGCTACATCCATTAACATTTACTTTTCCTTCCCATAGAAAGTACTCCTGGATCAGTGCTTCTTTGTTCTCTTTGTGTCTCTGCCCTGTTCTCTCAAACCCCCAGTCAGACGTGGCAGATGGCCGCTCACACTGAGCCTGGTTCTGCTGGAGGTTTCTTCCTGTTAAAAGGGAGTTTTTCCTCTCCACTGTCGCTACATGCATGCTCAGTATGAGGGATTGCTGCAAAGTCAACGCCAGTGACTGTCCACTGTCTCTAAATGCTCATCCAGGAGGAGTGAATGCTGCAAGTCACTGACTGGATGCAATCTGCTGGGTTTCCTTAGACAGAAAAACATTTTATCCAATTTGAATAAATAACTGAATCTGACTGCACTGTTCAATGGTTACGATTAATTGGAATGTATGTACCTGACTTTTGTGAATTGCCTTGAGACGACATGTGTTGTGAATTGGTGCTATATAAATAAACTTAATTGAATTGAATTGAAAACGATACTTATGAAAGTGAGTATATTTTATTTATATGAAACTTTTGTCCACTCTTGTCTCATCTTTGTACAATAAATGATGATATTGTTGAATCTGCAGGGAGTGTGTTTTGTACACCTTACAGATAAAATGTAGAACCTGGTTAAGATCGTTTATATGTTAAAGCCCTAGATATAAAAGAGGGTGTACTTTGCTGTCTTTGCTGCTTTTCAGAAAAAAAACTTGAGATTTATCAGATAATTTCAAATTTACAACTCAAATTCAACAGGAAATATTCATTTACAGGATCCCTGATGGATCATCAACATTTTAAGAAACAGCGCCTACACTGATATTTCTTATAGAAATCTTTCATGTTGTTTTATAGGTCAGTATTTCCTGATGTGCATCACAGATAATGGGTAGTGATGGAGAAATAACTCCCTGTGGTTGTGTTTGTCCAGATAGGAAACACTTTGAGGAGATGTTGTGAGGAGGCGCCAGACTGTGAGTGCAGCGTGGAGACAATGGAGGACAGCTCACCAGTTCTGCTGCCTTCAGCCACAGAGGGACCAGCTCCAGAGATGCCAGAACGAGCTCCTCGCACTCCTTATTGGGTAAATACTTACAGTTACACAGGCTTTGGATTTTTCTCAGAAAAATCTGAGCATCACTCAGAGAAGCAGAGGATCATGGTAACTCTGGAGGAGCTGCAGAGATCCACAGCTCAGGTGGGGAAATCCGTTTGGCAGGACAGCTATTAGTCATGCACTGCACAAAGCTTCTTTTATCTCAGGATGGCAAGAAGAAAGCCATTGTTGAAAGAAAACCATGGGAAGTCCCAGATCTCCACACGTCAAATATGGCACACAGCGAACATTTGAAAGAATGTTGATCAAACTTTGACTTTTCGTGCTCCTTGCAGAAGCCCATATATGTAGGAAAACCAACATTGCACCTAACACACCATACATATGAATTACGGTAGTGGCAGCGTCATACTGTGAGCATGGTTTTCTTCAGCAGGGACTTCGAAGCTGGTCATAGTTGATGGGCAGATGGATGGAGCTAAAAGCAGGACAGTCTTGGAAGAAAACACATTAGAGGCTGTGAAACACTTGAGACAGAGGTGGGTTTCGCCTTCAGCAGGACGACCATAACCATACAGCTAGAGCTACAACAAAATGGTTTACATCAAAGCGTATTTTGGACCTATAAAAGACTGGAACAGGGGCAGGAACAGGGAATCTGGAACACAGCATGTTAGAGGCTGCAAAAAGTTGACACTAGGGTGGGAAAGGGGTTGGATTTCACCTACACTCAGGGCCTTCAGAAGGCACTGTGTATTTACGCAGTGTTCTCCTTGTTATCAAGCATCGTCTCTCCACTTACGTCTGGTTGCTGCTGGGTTATCCTCCCCTGGCTGTCGTTCACTCTCTGGTCTGCTTCATCTCCTGGATCCTGGTCTTCACCATCCCGGTCTCCAAGATGAGCGCCCAGACTTTGAGCGTCATTCTGCTCCTGCCTCCTGAGGACATCTTACTCTCCACCAGCTCTCATGGGAAGGTAAACGCTGATGATATGTTTATAAGTGACCACATCCAGTTTTGTAGAGAGTCATCGCTGTCTTTGTGCTTTTAACCTGACCTGCAGCATCAAAGCTATGAGACCAGAGCTCTGCTGTGCTGCTACCACGCTGCTAACTGGTACTACTACAAGTACACTGTTGATGGGATCAATGTGTTTGCTGTCAGTATCCTTTACTGTTTCTCCGGGTGTGTTTGTGTCTCATGACAATACTTGTCAAGATCTTTGACTCTCACCTTAGACCTCCTCCCTCTAGTCATAGTTGCCCTGGTAATCGGATATGTTGACAGAGAAAACCAGTATGTCAGTTCAGAAGTCAAATTTGCCACAGCGATCAGCTCCATCATACCTCTGTCTTATTACATCGGCATGGGCATTGCAAGGTAAACAGCAAACATGATCCTTTACACCTGCAGAGAGAAAAAATAGGTTACTCTGATGGTAATTACTGTATGTGCCATTTCTGCAGTATCGCTGCCCAGAGTAACTTTGCTGTGGGCGCAGTGGTCAACGCTACCTTCGGCTCCATCACAGAGCTGACCTTTTACATCACAGCCCTGCTCAGAGGCCACTGGGCAGCCAATCCTTGTCTGCAGGAGGTTGTAAAGGCAGCACTGACTGGAACGCTGCTCGGATGCATCCTCTTCATCCCTGTGAGCACAACAGCACTTGTCCTTCATTTTGCATTTACATTTTTACAATTTATGTGAGAAATGAAAAAACACTTTGAATATATTTTTGTTATAGCTAGAAAATGTGCAGAATGTCTTTTAAACTATATTTATATAAAATCAAGCCCTCATCATAATTCTGGGAGTGTTTACATAAACAATTATTTAATGTAAATCTCCATAAATTAGAATATCATCAAGGTTAATTTATTTAAAAGTCATACTCACCTATTGAACTGACCTACTGATGTATTTTAAGCGTTTATTTACAGTCAGTGACACCCTCTTCAAGGATGGTAAACCACAAAATGTTATTGCTAAAGAAGCTCACTGTATCCAGGCATACTAATGGAAAGTTGAGTGGAAGGAAAAAAGTGTGAAAGAAAAAGGTACACAACCAAGTCCAAAATCTCGCAGTCTTCTACTAGGATATTTTGAGTCTTTCATGCTTCCCTCTGTTGACAAGCTTTATGGAGATGCTGATTTTATTTTCCAACAGTTTGTGACACCTGCCAACACTACCAAAAGTACCGACACCTAGTTTAATGAGCATGATATCACTGTGTTTGATTGGGCAACGTATGTGCCTGAACTAAACATAATAGAGAATCCATTGTCAAGAGGAAGATTAAAAGACACCAGAGCCAACAATGCAGACAACCTGAGGCTACTGAAGGAACCTGGGCTCCTTAACACATCAGCAGAGCCACAGAGTGATATCAATATCAAGTACATAGACACGATATAGACATAGGTTTTAATAGGCAAAAAAATACTTTACATATTATACATATATCCCTCGTGTGTTCAGTCTAAACAATAAATAAGTTTAACTTTTTGATTTGAATAACTGAAATAAATCAACTCTTCTATCATACTCTAATTTATTGAGATGCACCTGTAGTTAGGTGTTAAATGGACAGATTTCAACAAATAACCTAATAACATTTAGGCAAATAAATAAATATATAAATTTATTGGCTTGTTTTATTTAACATAAAATAACCCAAGATGCCTTTTAAATGTGCTTGTTTGTCAGCTAGAAATATTTCAGTGTGTACAATTTTCAGCCCGCATAAATGACATTTTTATTTTTTATTTTTAGGGCATCAGTATGATAATAGGAGGCCTGAAACACAGCGAGCAAAGATTCAACAGTCGATCTGCAGGAGTGAGCTCTGCGTTGCTTTTCATTTCGGTGGGAGGTAGGGATTTAACAAGTCTTGTTTGGGCTACATTTCAACACATCTGGATGTTATGTTAAGGTTAATATTAAATATTTTAACAAGAGAGGAAAGCTTAAGAATTTACACATCCAGTTGTTAATGATCAGCTGAGTGTGGCAGCTATGGATTCAGATTTTTGTTTGTCTAAATTAGTTGAGTAAACTTCTTTTTTCTGTCTTACAGGTGTTTTTGCACCCACGCTGTTCTCCAAGGCTTATGGAAACCTGGTGTGCGACGCCTGCACCAACACCACTGGAGGAAACAGCACAAGCAACGGAAGCGGCCTGTTTGTGTGCCACAACTGCCACTACGATCTGGTCAGTGAAGCTCAAAGATTGCTCTAACATGTTCACACATATATTTACTGCTCTGTCTTTAAAAGTGATTTTTGTCTTGTTTTTACAGAAAAATGGTACGCTGTTCCGTGACCACATCCAGTGAGTCCTGCTTTATCCTCACAGTTTTAACAATTCCTACAAATTTTCTGTGATTAAATTCCAGTTTTCCAGACTCAACTTTACAGATTTATCTGTTCTGTATGTTCATTATAAAATATAAAACAGTAAAGATCACTGTGAGGCCAAATAGAAAACCATATGGAAGGAGGGAAGGAAGGACAGAAAGGCACAAGAAAGGAAAGCAGGAATGACACAAGGAATTTAATAAAGGAAGAAGGGAATGGCAGGGAAGGAAGGAAGATAATTAGGACACAAGGAAGGAAGAAAGGCAGGAAGGACAAAGAAGGAAAAGTTGCGAGACAAGGATGGAAGGAGAGAGGAAAGGAAAGAAAGAAATAAGGAGGGAAATAAGTAAGAGCACAAGAAAAAAGAAAGGTCATGGGGAAATAAAGAAGGAAGAACACAACAAAATCTTCAGTCCTCTATGTTCATTTTAAATAGAAAGCACTCAAGATCACAGAGATTTTATGGCAGATATTTCCACAGTAGGTAGGCTTATAATGTGGAACCTGGAAAAAACAAAAACTGGATCAAAGGAGGGAAAGAAGAATCTGCACAAGAAAACCAGGAAGAACATGAGGGAGGAAAGAAGGAATAACAGGGGAACAAAATAAGGAAATGAGGGAAGGACGAAGTCAGGGGATGAGGAAGGAAGGAAGAATGGGAGGAAGAAAGAAATTAAGGAAGTAAGGAGGGACGTTTTGACTGAAAGACATACCTTGTATACAATAGGATAGGAGGCTAAAATCTCTTATTTTCTTTCTGCATACTTGTTCAGACCTGGAGAGTGAAGAACATAAACCCCACCTTTTTCAGACTTCATAGAAGCCCTGCTTAGAGTCCGTTGTTACAAACAAGCTTTTGTCTTTGACTGAGTGTGTTCTCGTTAGGCCTCTGGTGTACACGGTGTCCGCCCTCCTGCCTGCTGCCTACATCATTGGACTGATATTTACTCTGAAGACGCACTCGCACATTTATAACATCCACGTTGGAGAAGAACAGGGTGAGACTCAAGCATGACTCACACTAAACAGTAAACTGACAATGTTTCATTGTTTGCGTTCAGGTCAGAACCTCACATACCTACATGGCTTTAAATTATGCATTTGAGATATTTGTCTTCATATGTGTAAACTGTGTAACTTATAATTATTCATGCAGTTATAGCTGTGGTCAAATGGTAGCTGGCTAAGATTATTTTATGCTGTTCTGCAACGATTCCCTAAAAAGAGAGGAAATGTAAGAAAAAAACCAAAATGGAGGCACTCAACTTGGCTGCAAAAGGCAGCTCATATTTGGCAAACTGGGAGAAATGGAGCTCGTGTAAGAATAAGATGCAGGAGAACGGGATTCTCCAGTTGTAAGTCACAATCAACATATGTTTAACATTTTGTATGAATTTTGTTTCAATATTCAGTTTGTCTACTGTATCTTTAAATCACAGTAGTTGCTAAATGCATCTGCCTAGCTGTTTCAGTTGAGGTGGAGGAATTTAGAGGTGGTCCTCGTTACTTATTGTTCTTTCCAGTTTGCGCAATGCACCAGTAACGCTGGCAGCTAAAACATCCCCACTGCACGATCCTCCCACCTCCATGCTTGACAGTTTGAACAGAAATACTTTTTGTATTTGAGGTCCAATAGTTCTTTAAATCTTTTGCCCCTTTTCCATGGGCTCTACTTAGGCTAGTTCCACTCCGGTCAGCCTGTTTTGCGAACATTTCCTTTACTGGTTTTTCTGGCCTGGTACCTGATTTTTAGGGACCTACTCAGAAGCAGGTACGGCCGGGTCTACATGTGACATGAAGAGACTGCTGTTCACTGATTGATCATGGGACCAGGAGAAATGAGAAGGTTTTTGCTGAGGTAGCATAGAGAAAAGTTTAAAAAACTTAAGAGTAACTACAATAATATTAAGGACCACAAAATATAATTTTACTATTTACAAATCGTAAACCATGCCTGAAGGCTGAGAGAAAGAAAAAGGACACATTAGCTCTTTGATTTACATGCAGGCGGGGCGTTTTGTTTAATGACATCCTAAATCAGCTGATCACACATAAAACCAGCTGCCCCCAAAACACACAAAGCGAACCAGCATCTGCAGGAGGAGGGAGCAGGCATATTTTGTTTATTTAGGTTTTTATTTTCTATTCATTTTTATTTTACAGTTTCACACTGATTATTTTAATGTGACAATATCTCACAGTTACGTTAATAGTGGCACAGCGAACTACACCGACGGCTGGAGGCGGGGCTTCAAGGCTTCAGAACTCCAGGCATCAGCAGGTCAGTGGAAACACAACAGGGACCGTGCCGAGTAGAGCGAGACCGAGTGGAGTGGAGCCGTGCGGAGCTGGAACCTTCAATGGAAAGGGGGCATTTGTCTCATCTGATGTTAACACCTCTATCCAGGATGTGTTTGGCTTGTCCATGTGTGCAGCTGGACATTTTAGTCAAACTGGATGCGGGGTCAGTCCGTGGTGATGAAACCTGCTTCCTTGTGGATTATGACACTGGTGTTCACGCATACTCTGAATTAAGATGGCCATTACGTTTTGTGGTTCCTAGATTTTTCCTTGCTTGTTCTGACTAAGCTCCTTTTATCAGTGGGTGACAGAAATGGTCAGAAGGTTAAAACTTGGATACAACTGGATGTTTCAGCAGTCTAATGTTCTCAAGCTCTTCCCGAAAAAAGGTTTTGGAATGGATAAAAAAAGATAACGTTAAGCTTTTGGGAGGTCCTGACCTCAACAATACTGAGATTGAAGTTATATGATCAATCCTGCCTGGAAAAAGAACTGTGAAAATAAATCATTAAAGCCCAAAATCAATATAGAATCCAGAATAAGCACTGTTTACTGTTTATCAGAAAACCCGTCATATTTACACAGTGATTGCTGTATCTGTGCAGAGACCAGACACCATGGGACGGTTGTCCACTGGTCACGGTGGAGATCTCTGCTCATCCTCATCGTGGCCACCGTGCTCATGTCTGCCTGCGCAGACCTCACCACTGAGCATATCCAGCCGATTCTCAACCAGCCCAACATCTCCCAGGTTGGTGCCTCCATCTGGGCATGCTCAGACTCTTTCCCGTCTCTTCTAACGCAACCGTGCTGACCCTCTCTACATCTTTGCTCCTCCAGTACTTCATTGGGGTGACAGTTCTCGCTATGGTCCCTGAGATCCCAGAGATTGTTAACGGGATCCAGTTTGCACTTCAGAACAATATCAGTTTAAGGTAGTTTCTGTCCTACTAGAGAAGAAGGGTTAAAAACTGATTTCTATACCTTAAATTTGCCTTTTTTTCACAGCTTGGAGGTTGGAAGCTGCATTGCTGTGCAAGTCTGCATGCTGCAGATTCCAATACTGGTCTTTTTTAATGCTTTCTGTGTAAGTTGCTCTCCAGCCTCCTCTCCTCATTAGTTAATTCGTGAATAAAAACGTTATATTTAACATCACAAGAACCTTTTTCTGTTTTTCCTTTAACAGGATGTGGGGTTTGTGCTGCTCTTCAGTGACCAGCACATGTGGGCCAGCATTTTCAGCGTCATTCTGGTCAACTACATCTTCATGGATGGCAAGTCAGATTATTTCCAGGGTAAGTTATAAGGGACTGAATGTTTAGAAAAAATTAAATTAAGAACCGTTATCTTTTTATAGCATTAAAAGACATCAGAGTTCTTGGTGATTTATCTGGATGATCGCTTAATGCACAGCAGTGGTGTCTGACTCCAGCCTTCAAGAGTCGTTAAGCTGCAGGTTCAGTACAAAATGTACAAAAGCAGAAGTATTAAAACTGCCTTATGTAAAAAACATTTCTAGAAGTGGTCAAACTGCAGAGCAGAGATGAAATCTATGGCATGTTTGCATGCCTGCTTGTCAAATAATGTTTATGTGTATATGCATCACACGTGTGAAGTTATAGTAATTATAAAATAAACAATACATTTATATAAGGTTGGCCTTTAAAACTGAAAGTTTTAAGCATGTAAAAATAATTTACTTAAAAAATGTGTTTAAGCTCTTCTCCTTTTTCACATGTAAATAATCTGGCATAACATTGAGCCCTGTTGCTGGCTGAAACACTTCTTGAGTTTATGTTGCTGTTAATCTGCAACTCTGTCCGTATTCTGCTGGAACTGTTGAACCAGGTTGATCACGTATTAAAGACTCTGCCCACTGCCCCGACTCCCATTGGAGGGATGGACAGTTTAGAGTATGTCCGTCTGAATGAAAACTTTTCCCTCTCAACATCAGAATGCAACAAATCATCTCTTGATACAAAGAAATTTGACCAGTGAGAAACAGATTTGTTGACATTTGTCAGTCCGGAAAGGGTTACAAAGCTTTCTCTAAAGCCCTGGGACTAAATGTTTTGTTTAGTTGTTCAAACCCATGTTATTTTTTTATCTGTAGGTAGATCTGTTTGGATTAAAAGTCATCATTTAAAACAGAAGTGGCAATCTGCTCTAGAGGGATGTGACTGATTGTTGGGCCTGTAGATGACAGTTTCACAACCTGCTGAACCTGTATGACCGAACCATGACACCGAGTCATTATGGTTCAGTCAATATTTAAATTCCTCAAGCAGAAGAGGCACTCGTGGCTTTCTATACACTGCCACATTGCTTCAAAATTCAATTTATCATCTAAAATAAAACCATGATATTTGTAAGAATGCACACTCTCAATCTTTGATAAAAGTGAGATTTACTCCTAAAATCAATAACATCTGTAGTTTTATTAGTCTTAACATAAAGATAAGACATTCATGACTCCTTATGATTTGTTTGTGCAGGTACAGCTCTGGTGGTGGTCTACCTCATCCTCCTGGCTTCGTATTACTTCGCTCCGTCTCCCACCGGCTGCTGACAACAAAACTGAGTTTCAGCTCTAGTTGCACTTTTTTAAGCTTGAAGGACTCAACATGAACAAAAATCAGTTTCACCAAATCCTCCTCGGTTCGTTTGAACATTGATGGGCGTAATCCTGAAGGAAATCTCTGAAGAATTTTTTTCATGTTAACAGAAAATCTAACTCAGGTAGTTGCTTTAATCTGCTCTCTGTCTAATTACTGCTGGAAGATGTGTAATATACAGGGTAACATATTTAACAGAACTCCTTTAAACTTATGAAGTATTGTCTCTTTATTATGCAAAGCACTGAAAATCTGAATTTTCTTTTTAACTTACAAATGTATAAGTTGAGATTGTTAGTTTGTACAGGTGCATCTGAATAAATTAGAATATCGAAAAGTTAATTTAAGTAGTAAATTCCAAAAAAAAGGAAAACCTTACATATATATTAATTACACAGAGCAGTTTATTTCTGGTTATTTTGGTGATTTTCCTGAAAATGTGCATATTGTAAAAAAGGTTTTCAACAACTGTAAGAAACAATCATTAAATTTAACAGAAACATCTTGAATTATCTCACTGTGTGTAATAATCAATGTATTAATGAAGCTGAATCACTGAAATGAGTTTCACCATACTCCGGTTGATTAGGACGAACCTGCATCCTACTGGAATCTAGTTGAGCTTAAAACAGAAATAAACACAACATGTGATTTTTATAAAAACAACCAACAGCTGCCTGTTTTTATTGTTTGCACAGACCGAAAAATAAGAGTTACAAAACAATGCAGCCAGATTTTCCTTTGAGGATACGTTCACTTCTTCTCTATAAGAACCTGTACAAAGCGGCATGCAGAAGATCTAACTTTCAGTAAGAGAAGGGATGCAAACCTAAACAGGGTGATACATTTATCAAGCACGTTGCTTTAAAAGGCCACAAATTGTCAAAAATTCACCAATGAAAATTGTTTTGGGGAAAAAATGGATTAAAACAATTCAAAAGCATCAAACTATAACAATAACAGTTTTGTGAAACAAAATTTAAATCAACATCTGGCAAATAAAGGCCTGTCTGGAGGTATCAGCACAGTATCTCCAAAATACCTGCAGGTGTTCGTACATTTGGTTTGTCTGCAGAGCACTTCACATCTGTCACAGTTTTTTATATCCTGAGTACATCTTACACACTCGGACTAGGACTCGTTCTGCGAAGTTACACACCAGCTTAAGATACCAAGAAGAAAAGAAATAATAAAAATTAAAGTATGTTACAATATAAAAGCTGTAATATGAACAGGAAAAAGAGGCAACTGGTACAGGAAATGTTTTCAAAAACTGATAAAATGAGCAGCACAGCATTTGAAATAAATATATAAAAAGTGTATGTACAGTCTGCTGGAGTTCTTCCTGATGAATCAGGACCAGCATCTAAAGGCTCCAGTGTAGAGCACCATCACCATGGTTCAAAATATGCAACAATTCATTTACTTTCTAACAAATAAAAAAAACAAGTTTGAATAATCAGCGATTTGGGGACCAAAAGGCACCAGATGCGTAAAGGAAAATAGTTGTCGACTACTGTGTAGCGCCACAGTAGTCCTAACAAAGACACTGAGTGCCCACAGTGGCTTAAAAAGTTTGGAAAACAGAAAATTGAGAATGGAAAAATCTTTTGAGTTTCCAGACGTTTTTCTTCTATTTTCTAAAATATCATTAAAAGACATTTTAAACAATTTTTGTTTTTGAGTTGCCCAAGAATAAATATACTGAATCAAAAAGGTTCATTTCGTTGCTTCTGTGGATTCTAGAAAACTAGACCTTTAGGTTTTAAACCAAGTTTGGTTTAGATCTCAGCAAATGAAGCCTTGGAACAAAATAAAGTATTAAAGATTAGAAATTGTGCTTTAAAGAATTGGTATTTAGTCCTATGAGCTGATCTAAATTAGTCTAGATGCCAAAAAAGTATTGGAATATCCCTTTACTGCACTGCAGAATGGGGAGAATACATCAGCTTTGTATTGTTCCTAATTGTCCAGGAAAACGTTTTCCACTAAGATGTTTGAAAGATGTTAAAGTTTGAAACACTGCAAGAATAATTTGGAAATTTGAGCCTGCAAAAGTGTAGAAATCTGAACTGGAAAATGTGTAGGAACCTTGAAGATAAGAGGGGATTGTAGAGGCACCAGAGGTTTCACAGTGAGCCTTTAAAAACAGGTCGCCGGGTTTTCCTCTGATCAGAGAAGCAAGATGTGATCAATGAATGGATCGTTTTTCGGTCTGAACTCCTCAGTCATCTTAAACAACTGCCCCAATCAGAGCTCTCTGAAGGCATCTCAGATATACGCCAGTCCTGTACATTCAGAGGAAAGAGTTATTTTCTGAGAACTGCTTCCTAACCAAACATTCACAAACCAGCTACAGATTTCATCTGTTGGAAAACGTAGTCAAAATGAGGAGCCTCATCAGATTCAACTCTGCAGCAAGTTCGGTAAACAGCAGTGTTAAAATTAACACTACTTGCACACCTGTTAACTGTTTCTCTACATGTTTCTGGGACAATGGAATGTGCTTTAAATTATACGTCAAGTTTTACATGTGCATACAGCTTAAAATCTGGACTGCCTCTGATGGACGTTTGGATTTCTGACAGATAAGCTCAAGTGTATTTTAAGAACAACAAAAACACAGAGTATCAAAGTATTTTTCCATATATCTCATCACCAAGCCGTTTCAGACCTACTCACAACCAACTTTCAGTCAGTTTTTGTGCAGTCTATTTGAGCCTCTGAATTAGTGAATGCGTCAGTCCCAGGCTCAGCAGCTGAAGGGCGGACAGCTGCGTTAAGTGAGGGAACGTTCTCAACAGTTTCTCCCAGGTCATTTCCAGCAGGCTGGGCACCACCAGCCACACTTTATACAGAGAGGCAGTCCTTCGGTTCCCAGACATGTTGACAACCCCGCCGTGGACGTACATGCAGCCAGCCTGAAGGAACAGTAAACGGTACATTAAACTGGTATGTGGCCCACATGAATTGATTTTCAGCTGACTAGTTGCTATTCTGGACCTCTTGGTGACCTCTGAGATAATTACAACCCTAAGCTTTTCGACAATACTATCTAACTTCCTCCATTTGTATATAATGCGAGTATAAATGAGTGAGCTTTAGAGTACTCAAACCAAAACCTCTCTCAGTCTGTAGATTTATCCAAGCTCCATCTCTTTGTTTCAACTTGAGTAGAGCATCAGAATTTTGTCTTGTTTTAATTACTCATTGTTTTTTTCTTAATATTCTGGCTTGACTGAACTTAAAAGCACTTTTATTAACTTAAATTTGTTTTTTCCACAACCGTATCCTTTGTTTAAATCATGACACTCCAATGAAAATGTGTTTTTCGAAGCAGGTCATAAACTAGATCTGTGGATAACAGGAAGGTTAAACGGAGTAAAGCTAAGGTGCTCCATTATATTCTTTTGAATTTACAACCTCCATCTGACCTGGAACCTGCTGAATTTGGAAATGTTGGGATATTTTAGAGCAAAGGTAAGAGTCTACATTCTCTAGAATATACCGCTGCTGTTTTTTGTAAAGCTAATCACTGTGAAAACCAACACTAAAGACACTTTGAAAAGTCTGATCATTCTGTCTTTGTGTTAAAAGTGTGAAAACATGTTTTCAGTGGTGTTCTTATATTTTCCAATATTGATGTTCTTAGAGAGATGTTCTATAAGTAGTCTGAATGTTTTACTTTGGCAGCTCACCTTTCAAGCTTTACAAAAGCCAGAGGCCAGAAATGGGCCAGAAACTCCTGATTGGTAAAACATAACTATATATATGTATATTTTTTTTTAGGTGCACAAACTCTGAATGCCATGTTACTGACCGGAGTGACTGCGGCGCAGTGAAAGTAAGCCGGTTCCGGCATGACGGCGGGCAGCTTCGTCCACTGAAAGGTCTGAAGGTTTATCTTCCACAGGTCGGACAGGATGAGCTCGCCGTTATAACCTCCACATATAAACACGTCTGAATGTGCAAACAGGTCAAGAAAAAGGTTAAATCCAGCTCTTCGGGTGTGCGTGTTGTGTGAAAATCTGCTTACCATCTTTGACCTGAACGCAACTGTGACATCTGCGAGCAGCAGGATAACCTGTGGTGACGAGATGGATTTAAAGTCATGACAGGGTTCATTTAACCTACACTTAGCTTAAAAATCTGAAAAGAAGATACCAATTTTTTCATGGGGTTTGGTTACTATTTCTTCCCAGTAATTGGTCTCCAGATTATACGCATGCATCTGATGGGCAGAAAAAAAAATAATACAATTCACACAACCAGATATTTACATCCACAATAAAAAAGCCAACATTTTTACCTCACTGCCTGACATTAAACCAGACTAAAACTTTCCTGTTTTAGGTCAGTTACAATTACTAAAATTATTTCTATTTACTACATGCCAGAACGAGAGAAAGATCATTTTTATTTACTTTGCTTACATTAAAATTACTAAGCCTTTTAATCGTTTAGAAAGTGTTAGCGATTTTATGTAGGGCAGTTAACGAACTTGACTCAGGTACACCAGTTCGGCCCGGAGGAATGAGCCAAAAGTCCAACAAATTAATGTGAGAAGATTGTGAAACCCAAACAGTAAACCCAAGTCACAGAATTTAAAAGACAAAAACTAATGAAAAACTTCTGATTTGAACAAAGAAAATATATTATTTGATATTTAGCAAATAATTTTGGTAACCCTAACTGACCCTAAAACAGGACATATTTAATCTGATTTAATGTCAGACAGCGAGGAGTTAAAAACAAGGTTATTTCTTTTTATACAGTGTATGTAAATATATGCTTTCAGCTGTATTTTTCATTCTCCTACCTTATCTAATGGATATGACATCCAGGAGGTTCCACCTCCTAAAATATATATTCTCTGTCCGTCATGAGCCAGCTCGTGTCTGTACCTGAAGAATCAGAACTTTATCCGTCTTTATCTGCAGTAATATTCTGGACATGAAGGTTAGAGGAAACCCAGTGACTGAGTTGCAGTTGTGTCTATAACCCTTCTGAGCAGACTGACCTCTCCTCAGGAAGATCAGACGGCACGTTTTTGGGTTTGAGGTGGGTCCACTCTCTGGTGCTCAGATCCAACCTGTGCAGGTCAGTGCTGTAAAGGTAGCCCGTTGTGCCTCCAAACACGTACAGGTAGCCGTTTATAATGACCATCGCCTGGAAAAGGAGAACCCCCGATGAGTCCTTGGCAAAGAAAAACGGCAACACACAGCACACCGATGAAGACAGAAACGTTACTTGTCCGTAGATCTTATTCGGTTTCTTCCCCTTGCAGTTCAGCAGGTTCCATCGTCTGTACTGGACGTTGCAGACGTGGACGTCGTTGCTGTTGTTTTCCCCGAAGGGAATCCCGGTGCCACCAAACACAAGCAAGTTGTTTCCATGTAAGACAGCTGAGAGACATAACCATGGTTTAACTCGGATTCTCAGCATAAAAACGGTCTCAAAATGAAACCAGCGGACAAAAACTATCTCAGTTTGCATGTTACAATCTGCCCCTAATCTGTTATTAATATGAGCCTGACTGGTTGTTTAAATCTGAAAAATTACAATAATGCAACACATATTTCCTCTATGCTGACATATTTTACAGTAGGTAAAAAAGAAATGGAGAGAAATTATGAGAAATACTTTAAACGTAGGCAAAATTAAGAGATTAAATTCATTATTTGGTCAATCATCATTCTGAAATAGTAAGGCAGCATTTATTAGGCATCAAGTTCCACATAAAATCTAATTATAGAATGAAATCACAACTAAGACATGCAAACCTATGTTTTAGCCCAATAAAGAGACAAACAGTCTTATTAGTTCATTTCTATTAACACATAGTTTTGCTAAATCTGCAGGTATAATTTAAGAGGCGACTGGTTGCAGAATTGCACTTAGATTTCTGTTTTATCTGTAATTAGAGGTTCAAAGACTTTGCAATGACACAAACCTATTTCTAGGGTATGTTTTGTGCAAGGACAAGAAGCTTAATTTACATTTACAGAATATTTGTGTGCCCTTACAAGCCTCCCCTTGTTCCCACCTCGCCTGTGCCACATCAGCCCTTACCCGACATGGACGCCAGCTCTGTGGGCATGTAGCCCTCTGTGCGGACCTGCTGCCAGGTGGCTGTAGCAAAATGAAACCGCCAGAGCTCCCTGAAGAGAGGGTAGTCCTCATTCTCTGATCCGCCTGCCTCCTCAAAGTCGGGGTTGTAACCTCCGAACACATACAAGCTAGAGCTGTCTGCAACACAGCGGTGTCCACTACGGGCAGGAGGTATACAGTGTCCTGTGGGATTAATGGAAATCTTAACCAAATGTGGAATCTTGGCACACTTAGTAAACAAATTTTATCCATCGTCTATCTCCTTTCCCTGAAATGTCAGTACCTTCTCTCAGGAACCTGTTGGGGATCCGGAGGTTGGGGCCGTTCGGGGTGAAGATGCGTCGAGCCTGAAGCCATCGTGCTCGCTTCTTGGAGCCTAAAAATACAAAAGTCAAACTTAAAAGAACTTCTGCTGACCAAAGCAAACTATAAGATATGTTAATAACTGTGATAATAATGATGAACAAGAGCAAATTATGGTATTATATACATTGCCTTGCAAAACTATTTTTACTAAATAACAATTTTTTTTTTTCTTTCCTGAGAGCAAAACAAAGTACCACACAATGGTGAAATGGGTTCATATTTCTCCACTTTATTTACAAATAAAGTTTGCTGTGCATTTTTATTAGAACCGCTTTTCATTGCAATTACAGCAGCCGACCTTCAGAATCATGTCACCAACTGCTTTGCAGATGTAAAGTTTTTTTTTGCTAATTTTTCTTCGCGAAACAACTCATGCTCAGTCAGATGGGATTTCGCCCTATAAATCTTCCCATCTCCAAGTTGATCATCTTCCCCTGCTAAAGACAATTCGCTGTGGTGACGGTGTGTTTACGGTGATTTGCAGCCTTTGTTTTCTGCCACACAGTGCCTTGCATGTAGGCCAGAAAGTTTAGTTTCGGTCTCATCTGAGCAGAACTCCTACTTCCACGTGCTTGCAGACTGCATCCCAGTTCTCCCTGCTGAGCTCCTCTAGACTCATCATAACCCTTTCAGCCTGCTCTCCTTGCCCTGCCTGCCAGTTTAGGCAGACTGCCATGTCTTAGAAGGTTTCCAGTAAGGATTGTTAATTACTGTACAGTTTATCATTATTGTGATTTTATATTTTTGTGCCCTATTTGTTTTATTTTGAGGATGAACTGAACAGTGCTCTGTGAGATCCCCATAGCTTGTGATATTATTTTGCAATCTAAACTTGCTTTTAAACTCCTCTAAGAGTTTATCCCTGACCCGTCTGCTGTGTTCCTTGTTCTCCATGATGCAGTTTGTTCACTAATGTTCTCTAATAAAGCTCCGAGGCTGGAACAGCTGGATTTATACTGAGATTAAATAACAGACAGGTTGACTCTTTCTTAATCAGGTGACTTCTGAAGGCAACTGGGATTAATTTAGGGACATCAGAGTAAAGGGGACAGAATACACATGCATGCCACACCAGTGGAAAATCCAGAAAAGTTCAAGGGTTAAGAAATTTCTGAAAAATGCTGACAGACACAGAGAACTGTACTAGACCGTCAAGATCTTTTAAAAAACTAATAACAAAAGGATGTTCTGATTAAACAGCATATTGTATAAACATTGTTTAGGTTTGGTGGATCTATTACTGGACTAATGGTAATAAATTTGCAATCTTTAAAATCCTATTTTCTTCTGATAAAAGGTTTTTCCATTGAAGTTTTTCAGGAACAGCAGAAACCAATGGTGATTTGACATCATCACTCATTTGACTGTTATTTAGTGATCAAACGGCGCACTATTGTTTGCAGATTATACCAACAAAAGCGCTGATAAAATCCTGCTGTGGGGCTTCCGTAGCAGCGGTGGCTATCTCCGGCCTGTGTATTGAAGTGGCTAAAGCTAACCGAGTTAGGAAGAAAGAAAGCTCACATTAACTAGTTGTTCTCTGCATAACCACAACATGCAACGCTGCACATAAAAGTGTTACCATTTGCTTTGCCTTGTGGGTGACGGGCTGTGCTCGTTAGCAGCTGGTTTTGTTTACAAACCTGAGTCGCGGATGGAGGGCCTCCACGACAGTTTCTCAAACTTATTGAGGTGACTGAAGGTTCCGCCCGGTTCAAGCGACGACATTTTCACAAACAGGGTAAGGGTTCACACCAAGAACTGGACCAGAACCTGCTTCCCTCTGACTAAAATGCCCAGGCATCAGACTGCAAGGGTCGAGCTGCAGCTTCCCAGCAACAGGCCGAGATACCCTGCAAACAGCTAGTCAGCTGGTCTGAACTGACCAATCAGAAGAGGAGGAGTCGGTCGTGTTGCGTTCAAGAGCCGTACAGTTTATAGTGTTGAAGAAGTAAAAGTGAGAGCCTATCAAACATTTTCCCTATGCGAAAAAACTGTTTCTAAACCTAATACCTGGTTGAGACACCCTGGGCAGCTGCCATCAAGCCTGGCAGTGACTCTTTTACGTTAATCGGAAGAAAATTTGACCCAGTGTTCTTGGCAGAATTTGTTAATTTTATCCACTGAAGTACTTTCGAACATGGAAAGCCTGTTTAAGGTTGTTCCCCACCATTTTAATCAAATTTCTGTTCAGACTTTGACTAGGCCTCTAAAGAACCTTAATTTTATTAGGTCTTATTTCATTCAAAGGTGGACTTGCTGTTGTGGCTTATTTTCCTGGTGCATAACACAAGTGAAATTGCTGGTGACTATCAGAAAAACAGCTGATCAGAAGCTAGACTGTGTAAATGCATCTAAACACACAGGATTAATAAACACATTCTAAAATCAAGCACACACTGCTCAATATGCTGTCAGAGTAAGGAAAAGGTCTGCCAGCAGCAAAGGTTTGAATAAAAACTTAAAAAAGGGCTTCAGAACCAGGCCTACAGAGAAATATTGATCCAGATCACTTCAAAGGTTACGGAGCAGCCTCACACCTTGAAAGCAAAATATAAAGATTTCAGGTGTTAAAGTCTGTGGATTTCGGTTACTTTATTCTCAGAATTTTGAATGTTACAAGAGGAGTTATAATTGTGTTTTGGTTTTGGTCATTGGTTTTTGTTAATTTTTTTGTGTAACATTGATTTTCAGCCTTTTATGTCACATTCCGGTTGCACATTTATGTTTTCTATTTGATTGAATGAGTGAGTGTCTCATAAAGGAAGTCATCCTGAGTCCTTAAAACCTGTAAATCTGCAGCCTCATACCCTGCACATGGTCATTTTATGACATTAGGTGAGGTTTTAAACTTTTGCACAGTCAAAGGACCTATATTAACACTTTTGTTTAAGACATGTAGAACATCATTTCAGGCAATAAAATGGTTTGAAATGACTTATTTTCATCAGCCTTCCCCCAGATGCTCAGCAGCTGCACAGCTGTCATGCAGTAATCTGGATTTTGAGAACAGAACAAACATTCAATCCTATGAAAAGCTTTAGTATCTGAGCCATATCAAGTGTGAAAATCAAGTTATAGAATGGTTAAGCACAGCAGAATATTTGGTTTTCTAGCTGACAGTTACAAAGCACACAAGTTGAAATAAACACTCTGTGTACACAGGGAGTACTGAATAAAATCAATCTGCTGACACCCAGTTAGGTGGGTATTTACACATTATTAAATGCACCAATGTTATGATTTATTTGATTACATTAAAACCACTGAGTAAATATAACATTCAGTGGATCCAAACAGGAGGATAATCTGGCAGCTCTCATCTCTTTAATTAATGCTTCAAAGTTCTAACAGAGGAAATCTGATCTCCCAGCATGTCAAAATTGGCACACTAAGCCTTTGCACAAAGTGCAGCATACGTGAAATGAGGTCATAAGCTCAAGTTACACCAAAGAAATCTTAATTACATGGAATCAAATTTCAGCTTTCTTTAGCACTGCTTCAAGATTTTTTACTGTTTTGTTTTTCTTTCAGCTGAGAAAATGAACAGTTCTGAACAAAAGGAAAAAGTTTGGAATCTTTCATTTTTCATCAACTAATAGTTTGATAAAGAAGAGAAACTAAAGCATGTTTGACCCACATTATCAACTCATGTCTGACTTTAGATGTTTTATGCAAAATGTTCAATGTGATATTACAATCACTGACAAAAACATGTAAGCACATTCAGCACCCGAATGTAATTTGATATACATGCTGACTGGGGAGTCGTATGCAAATTATTCAGTTTACAAGCATTTTGGCACATCTGGAGAGAAATGAGTAGTGGCATCACAAGAGGAGCAATGTGTTGCAGATGGTTAGTGAGTGAAGGTCACCAGAAACAGAGGATGGCACAGATGAGACACTGGTATATTGGAGGCTCAGCAACCGAATCCTTCAAATGGAGGAGTGGGGCATACGCTTCACAGTACTGTGACAAGATGTTTTTGCCATCATTTAAACACAGCATTTAAACACTTGGGCAGCAGCTGAATATACAGGACATTCAACCTGGATTCAAAGTGAAATTCATCTATCAGAATTCCAGATTTCATTCTCTAATTATCCATTATTTAATTTTTTATTTTTATTTGTTTTATTCTGTTTAACAAATACAATTCAGGAATACCTTTTCAATAAATCATCCTGTAACCTAACAAAAGCAAAAATCATATATTTATAAGTATGTATTTGATGTAGCAATTAATTGGTTAAAGATCGTAATTGGTTAATTTCACCTTGACTGCAGTGATTGACAGGTCAAACACTGGAAAATCTGATTTTTTTTCTATTCTTTAAACATCTCAATATTAAGAGCATTAAAATTTTCAGGCAAAAAAATACATAAATCCACAGCATGCGCTTTCTTTGAGCTTAAAAGAATCAAGAAACAGAAAGAAAAAAAGAAATTATGTTTGCCTTTACATCTTAAAATGTAGTAAAACTCAAAACTATCATAAAGTTAATAAATACCTCACTGGGTCTTACCGCTGCACTCCTGTACTGGATTACAAGAATGTTTTCTAAACCTCAATACTAGCTAAAGGTGCATTTCAATAAATTACAAAAACAATGAATAATTTCTTTATTAGTAATTATATTAAAAAGGAGTTTATGTCAGGCATTTAACACACTGATATGGTCATTAAAGCAGTTATTTGTACTTTTGGCAATGTGAGAAGGTGCTGCTGGAAAATTAAATCAATGTCTTCATTAAGCTTTTCAGCAGAAGGAAGCATAAAGTGCTTTAAAATTTCCAGGTAGACTGCTGCACTGACTCTGGACTTGACAAAACACGTTAGACCTCATTCAACCAGGATTCTGAGTCAATTTACTCTTTTTCCAGTGTCAGGGACTTTGATTTCGAAATGAAAGTTGCTTTTAAACATTTCTTCGCACCACCTTTTTTTCTTCCACTGAACTTTCCATTAATGTTTGTGGATATGGCACTCCGAGAAACAGCCAACTTCTTTAGCAACGACCTTTGTGGCTTACCCCCCATGTGGGATGGTGTTGATGACAGTCTGTCCTGTGGACAACTATCGAGTTGGCGATCCACCCTATGAATGTGGAGACCTTACCCAGACATTTCTGTTTTTTAAAGCGTATTTATTAGTCTTAGGTGATTTTCAAAGTTTCCGAGAATCTTTCAGTTTTCATTACCTTTAGGCAATACACACTACAAGCAAAACATGTCACTCTGTGTGTTAGGGACCTAAATTATTTCACCTTTTTAAATGAATTTCTGAAATAAACAAACTTTTCGATGATATTCTAATTTATTAAGATGCACCTGTCAGCACCTGAATTATTCATTACCTAATTACGTTTATGATTCATGCCGTTCACGTGACGCAAGTAATGTGCTTATTCACAGCTCTTACTCACAGCTCCCAATGAGGCAGTGTGAGCACAGATCTAGAACTGGTAGAACAGCACGAACTCTGTGTTTGATCATCGGCTTGAGCCACTTTTCAACAAACAAATTAAAGTTGACTTTTAAACCTTTAGTGTCGTGTCCAGTCCCTGCAGAAAAGCCAGCAGCGTTGTTATTGTGGTTCATAGGCAGTTTGCTGAAAGTGTGTCTGTGCTTCCTGGGTGTATTTCTGTGCCTGAGCCCCTCCTCTGGTCGGTTTGGCCGCTGGAGGTTGATGTCGCTGGCAGAGTCTTCAGGACAGGACACAACTAGGTAGAGCTGGCCAGGGAGGAGGAAAAAGGAAAAAGTAGGCGATGTTGCAGCTAGGATCCTGTTTATGGACGCTGCGGGCAGGCTGCTGATAACAGTCCGGTGGCCTTGTAGTTGCTGTGAAGCTGAAAGGTTAGGGTAGTCTCAGAGCCGCAGTAGTATTTTTAGATCTCTTCTTTTGAGGTACACAAAAATGTCGTCTCCAAGTCCGGGCAAGAGGCGAATGGACACCGACGTGGTGAAACTGTATCCTTTTCAACCGAATATGGTCAAATGAAGCCAACACGTCTCTTAGCTACAATTGTCAGCTGTTTGGTGGTGATTATTTACACCTTTTTACTCGGGATGGCAGCTATGGGTTCTGTTTTAACTGTTTTACTTTGACGTTCATGGCAAGGTTCTGTGTCTAACATTAGCTAATTACCACAGAAGGCGAATAAGCTGTTCATTTTGGGCGATGTTTGTTAAAACAATGCCATATACGTTGTTGATATGTTAGCTGTAGTCGTCCTGTCTTGTTTCCACCATGAATTGGCAACGGAAACTGTCGCAATACAACCATGGCTGTTAACTCTGTTAGCTTACGACGCTGAAGTTGGCATCCGATTCGCAGCTCCTGATTCGGCACTTCAGTAAAAGGACTATTTCACTGTTTTTAGCGAACATGGATTAACTTTAATCAGCTCTGGTTCAAAATCAAAATGATTTAGAACAACTAAAGATAGACTTAATGTTTCTACATTCATTACAGATTCTGTATAACAAAGTTTGGGATTTCTGAAACTTCGTACTTTGTACTTTATTCGTAAAAGGAATAAAGGATTTGCATAGCACAATATGTGCTTTACAGTATATGTAGGTAGTGTTGAAAATTTCAGTCCAGGTCTGGCTTAAGATTTGTGATTTTTTTTTTTTTTTTAAGCAGAAACCCCATCTAAAAAAAAAAAAAAAAAACCACCAAAAAAAATTAAAACGCCAAAACAGCCTATTTTCTCTAATTGAATAAAGGTTTCACAAATCGCAAACTGTGTTTTAAAGAATAGATGGACAATCTAGAAAAGGCGTGCCCAAGTCCAGTCCTCCAGAGCTTCTGTCCAGGAACATTTAGATGCATCCTTTCTCCATCACACCTGAATGAAATGAATGTCTCGTTGCCAGGCCTGTGCAG
The DNA here is from genome assembly GCF_021462225.1 of Girardinichthys multiradiatus. NCBI lineage: Eukaryota > Metazoa > Chordata > Actinopteri > Cyprinodontiformes > Goodeidae > Girardinichthys > Girardinichthys multiradiatus. The sequence continues at coordinate 33,130,453 of NC_061795.1, read as the reverse complement.
AGCTGAAGGGTGTGTTGATGAGGCTATTCAATCATTTGATTCACACAACAATGATCCACTGCAAGCGGGATTGTTTTTCTGTTTTTGTTAACACATCTGCATGATAAAGTTTTAATTACGACACTAATAAAAAAAATAAATTATTGAAAAGCTCATTATTGAAAAGCCAAGCCACTATTGAGCGGTGTGTCCTTTTAAAATTCAACAACATGCACATGCGTGCAAAAACTCCCTCCTTAAAAACAATTGGGATAGAAAACGAGCACTTCATTGGAGAACGGTCGTTCTATTCAAAACTCAGAAGCACAAACAGTACTCTGCAATCCGCCATTGTTACTTTTGATATCGTCTTCTGTGGGTTTTAAACCAATCGGCATAATAGATACCGACCAGTTTCTACTGACTGGAGTCTTGCTGCGCATGTGCCAGGGTTTCCCCATACTGGGAGATTTGGATTTTTCTGGTCTACATGAAAAATGATACCAGAACATTTTCAAAATGTTACACTCTGGAACACCAAGAAACGCTGTGTAATCAGGGCCTAAAACATGCAGGATAGTAGTTCTTGAGGACTGGAATTGGCCACCTTGATCTAGAACAGCGGTTTGTAAGCATCACCACAATGTAGGTTGGGTTAATGGCAAAAAGCAAATCATAAGCTATTTTTAAAAATATTGTGATAGTGTATACTATTTCAGTCTATGTTTGACTTGTTTAAGAACTGCAGCTTTAAAGCAGGACCCATTGGAGGTGCTGTTCATGCCAAAAATGCACTTAAATTGCCCTTATTTGAGTTTTTACAGATACCATTATACTCCGCAAATCATAAACGGACCTTTTTATAGAATCTGTAGGCAGTGTAAAATTATCCTGGCCGGATTTAACCGTCGTAAATTATTTAGATTTTGAACCAGATCTTATCAAAAAGTAGATCAGGTTCCCTAAAAACGGTGAAACTGTGTTGCTGCGAATCTCATGCCAACTTCAGCGTCCTTGTTAGCTTTGAATATGGTTAGCCTCAGCTTTAAAGCGTCGAGTCAACATTTTAGCAAACATTTTTTGCTCCCACTCACTGACAACAGGCTAAAAAGTACGAGCGAGATATTTTCTACATTTTAGAGACACTTATTTGGAAAGACACGGGTGTGTAAATGATGGTTTTTATCGTTTACACCGCAGCAGTTAGCTAAATAGCGTGCTACGATGAGAAGAGAACAATCAAAACTCGATGAAGAGTCGATTTTTGATCGAATCTTTACGCAGCTGCAGGGACTTTGTTGACTTTAAAGAAGAAATTATCAGCGCTTTGGCAATTTATGTCTTGTTAAAACCAAAACTGGTTGAATTTATATGAATCCTTTTGATTAAAAACACTGCAGAAATTATTGCTAATAAATAAGTGGCCGTTGGCGGGTTTAACTGAAATAAATAAGTGAATATAGAAGTAAAAATCTTCAAACAAAAATGTATTTTAACTGAGTATAACAGTCCGTAAAAAACAGGTTTGAGTATTTTTTATAAATATAGTTTTATTCATCCCTTTGTAGCTTTAATAATCACGTTTAGTAAGTAGCTAAAAGCTGTTCCGTACATTGCTTTATGTGAAGAGTTATTCTGGGCGATCAGCTGAAGTAATATTTTTCTCCATTAAATCTTTAGTGAAAGCGTGTTCTGAATTGTTTTGTTTTTGTCCTGCAGCTTCATGCTGCTCCCTGACTGGCCGGCTTGTTACCATCCGGAACCCGGTAGAGGGCGGGCCTTCAGCGCACAGCTGATGGGGAACAACAAGCGTGCTGTAGGGGCGCATCATGTGGGGGTTGGGGGCTGGGGGCATCCGTCCAGGGCAGGGACAGGACGGGACCGGGCACACTCAGCAGGATGAGTGGGCTTAACGAGCCGTTTTCACACTAGCAGCTGACCAAACTGGTATATTAACAAAAATTAGTTGGTTTACAAATGAAGCTGAAAAATTCCGTCCTTTTTTGTACATAATTAACAGAGTTAATGGTCTGAGTTTTTATTTTTAATGCTATTTTTGCAGTTTTGGATGAGACAATTTGCATTGAGCAGTGGCGTACAACATATCATGAATATACAGACCCAATTAGAATATTGTTGAAAAGTTAATTTATTTCAGTAACTTAGCACAGAAAACGAAACGCATTATATAGATTAACTGCACACAAACCGATGTTTTCAAGCCTTTATTTCTGTTAATTATGAGGATTTTTCTGCTTGCAGCCTAATGAAAACATTTGAGATTAGAATATTACATCAGACCAATAAAAAAAAAAAAAATACAGAAAAGTGGGCTTTTTGAAAGGTATGTTTTATACCGGCTTAAAAATTATAATTATATAAAATAAAAAAAAATACACTTAATCTGGCAAACAGTCCTCATTGGATCACATATTCTAATTTATTGAATATGACTGTATTGTCGCACTGGTAAAATCACAGAGGACTGTTTGGAGTCCAATAATGGTTTACTAAACTCGTCTAAGTTCTACGACAATGATGTTCAGCCTGCTGGATGGTGTCTTGCTGTAGTAGATGTTCACACCTGACACGAATGACTGTCCAAGAAGCTAAAGGTCACATAGAGTGCTGGAAACACACATAAGGACAAATGGAGCGAGGAAGATGTGGATTTATTGTAACTAATATCGTCAATGCATGGTGTTAATTGTGCTTCAGTTGATTTCTACCCGCCGTTGGGACATTTTGTACCTGCTTAGACATCTGATAAGATGATTTTCTTGAACCCACTCATAGTTTACTACAATGAAATGTGGCCATCTGAAAAATAGCATTCAAATAAGTTAAATTATACATGAGATTTCAACATTTTTATGTTGCCACAATTAGAGATGCTGCATGTAATCCCCCAGAGATCGGAACTGGCCAGTTTTCCCTCTATTGACTCTGATAGGTGATCCACAGGTTGAATACTGAAATATAAATCATTTTTCATATTCATTAAACACATCAAACATTTGATTTCCTACCATTTGTTGTCTGTATACTTTGATGCACTTTGTTTTGAGTTCGGTAAAAATCAGAAAAGGGCTTTGGACGTACACTTGATGCATAAATTAGGAGGATTTTGTCTTTTCTTTTGGACTTAAAAATAGTCTATCAAAGAAGCCGCTGCTGCTTACATCCCTAGAAAACAACATTCAGAATCTGTTTTGCATGGCACAGCAAGACAGGTCTATGTGTTTTGTTTTCATTGGTTAGTTTTATTTTAAGTTAGTGGTTATAAAGATCTTGAAAGGGTAACATATACAGAGAGGATCATTTGTGTTTTTCTGCAAACTTTACTTTAGTTAGGCCCCATTTTGCAGGCAAGGCAAGTTTATTTGTACATTACCATTTATGTACAAGTGTATTCAACATTCTTAATAGGAAAATAAGGGATCTGAGGTAATGAAAATACAGTAAAAAAACAAGAAATGCATAAAAATAATAATAGTAAAATTTAACCATCAGCTCAAACGAAACACTAAAATGCTAATTCAAAAATAAATTATTAGCTGAAGAGGAATTTCTCTCTTAGTAATAGATGGATTTCAGACATCATCATCCCCACACTTCAAAAACACACAAGAAGGCATAGTGTAGACCTACCTATTTGATAACATTCTTATTTTTATTTTTAAATGGGATAATTGGGGAAACAGACATTGTTAGAAAAACATCAGATCTTTGTATAAAAGTGTTTTTACCACTGAATTAAAGTGCAGTGTAAGCTTTTGACCGAACAGGTTTTCTCTCGTGTATTCACATCAGACTGAAAGAGCCTTGCTGGAGTTTCTATGGGTAACCCTCAGGGGGGGGGGGGAAGAGTACAAGTTGTACATCCCTAACAGGTTTTATTTATAGGATCCTTTGGCTCAGATCACATTTAAAGTCTTTCTGCCTCTGGTTTGCTGCCATTTTCTGAGTGGCAAAAGTTTTCAAACCTCTGTTTTTATGCTTATATAAAGTCAGGCTGCTTTGAGTCATTTGTGCTCCAGCAGTTGAACGACGGTAGCTACTATGTGATTAGACTGTTGGAATATAAATGACTCAAAGTTTCCTGACAGAATGATGAAAGGTGGTGTAAGGCTTACTTTAGTGTCAAACCCGAGCAGCCGTTGAGATCAAATAAACTCCACCTCTCTGTGTTGTTTGACAGCTGACTCACTCTGTTTTTTGCTATCACCACATCCTGTGACTATTAACCAGCAAGAAGGTTCAGTGTTTTCTCTGAGTAAAATGACTCATGATTGAGTTTTTGGTTTTACTGTGCAGTTGAAAATGAGTTTTTAGTGTTTACCGCTGACCCCATGAGATTGTTTTATTGTTGGGGTTTATGTTTAACGGTTAAGTTTATCTGACAGAGACCTCTGAATTATTTATTGCATTGTTGTGGCTGATTGACCCGGAGTTTGACCTCTGCCCTGTCTGGGTCATTGAAAGGTTGAAAAGGAATCTGTTCTAAAACAGATTTCAAGGGGTTTTAGCTTTTTTTTCTATGGTTTTAAAAAAAAAAATGCTTTTTAGGATGTTGGAGGCATGTTTTCCTTTAACCAACTATCAGCATTGAGAGTAAACATGAGGTCACTATCCTGAGTGGATTGAATGAGTTTGTGGTCAAATTCCACGGACCACCTGGAAGTAAGAGCCTTTGACATTTCTCTTCAGCAGCATTAAAAAATATTTTACCAGAATACATTATTAAAACTAATGATCCAAAAAAGTTAAATATTTATTGAAAGTTAAATTCACATGCAGCCTAGAATGCTTGGAAACATTTCAGAAATGTTTGGACTTCCCACCACCCCACTTGAACTTTTTCACATTTTGTTACATTACAACCTCAAATTTCTATGTATTTTATGTGATAGACCAATAAAATAAAAACTCTGCACTTTGACTAGGCCATTCTAACACATGAACATTGTTTTGATCTAAACTATTCCTTTGCAAAAAAAAGTTTCTGATCTGAACGCAGCAAAATGTGAATAAGTTCAGGGGGTGTGAATTCTTTTGCAAGGCAATATGTTATAATTAATGCTTATTTGTTTTTATTTTGTTTTAGCGCCATATGAAGGAGGTGTGTGGAAGGTTCGGGTGGATCTACCAGATAAATACCCTTTCAAATCACCATCAATAGGTATAAATATTTGAAATGATTCTTATAGATAACACAGATAACAGTTTTAGCTTTGTAAAATGTTGTTTTAGCAACAAGTTGAATCTGAAATATGCCTGACAGTTCTTCTTGTCCATCTTCCTCATTTATAATCATAATACGGTGTCATGGTGAGGACAAATGAAGAGGAAAACTTAATGTAAAGGACAATAATAAAATCAGATTTTTTTTTCAGGATTCATGAACAAAATCTTTCATCCCAACATCGATGAAGCGTAAGTTGAACTTCCTGCTGCTTGTTTTGAGAGTCAGCATGAAAAACATGTTAACTGAGCATAAAATCAGTCACTTCAGTTTTTTGCCATTTACACTCCTGTTTTATGTCTGTTCCTCAGGTCAGGAACCGTGTGTTTAGATGTCATCAACCAGACATGGACAGCTCTCTATGGTAGGTCAACATGACATCAACCAAAGATCTTTAAAAAATCCACATAGAACCCCCGAAACTGGACCTCCGCAGTCGAGCTTTACATGTTGGTAAGACACGTTTATCCATTTGCTATCTGGTATCTTTGCAGTGTTGGTCAAAAACGTCTGGCGCGAGCGCAGCATGTAGCGTAGAGGTAGTACAGAAGTCCTCGACGCCTTCATCCTCTAACTGCCGCATGTTTTCTCCCTCTTCACCTCACTTCCTGTCTGCCTACTTTGAAAAACCATAAAAGTCACTATCGCCACAAAAAGACAAAATAAAACGTCTGACCCAAAGTGGTGCTGTCCACCTTTGGATGTTTCATACATCCATGTGTCAATTCGTACCCTCTAGGACAATGTTTCATACCTTTTTAAAATAATTTTTATTACCTCAATATAGTCTGCTGCGAGGAAACATGGTTAAATGACCTTAAAAGTAAATCCACCAGCAAGACGTTGCTTAGAGTTATTTTGGGTTGATTGGGCCTCATTATGTATGAACTGGCCCAAACCTGGATCAGAACCCAAATATATGAGAATATAAGGTATTGCAACGTTTTCTCATATACAATTGAATTTAGTGAGATTTGAAAATTTTTACAGCCATTCATCTTCACAGGGTACTTCTTATAATATCAGGAAATCAGATGCATTTAAGTTATAAAGTAGACAGAGAAAGGTTGTTTTGTACAGTTTTTTATTAAAATATATAGATTCACTCTCTGCTCTTCCTGTAGGAGCGTTATATTAGAAACAGCTGTTTAATAGTTAACCTGGAAACCACTTTACACATCCTAGAGCATTACTAGTAACACAGGCAGCGTGTTAATTACAAACTTCTCAAGTTTATTATATTTCAAGAAGTGTTTCAGTTTTAGAACACATACAGTCATGATAAAATACTGAATATTATAAACGTGTAGCTTGAGTCAGACAGGCGTGTGTTGACCGAGCTGCTCTGTGAAACAGTTTAAACAGGAAAACAGTCTCTACATGGTTAGATGATGACCGCTACCTGGAGAGACTTTACTCTGGTTGAGCACTTCTGTGCTATGCTTCAGGTGCGAAATAGTTCAATGTTGGGTTCAAAAACAACAACCGAGAGTTGGTCGTTACATCAATCAGTTACATTGTGCTCGTTATGTTTCCTTACATCAGATTAGAGAGGCAGAACTTAGAAAATTGGAAACAAAATATGATTCTGTTGGTTTGGACATTTAAATATTAGATTCTGAAGATGTTTCTGTTTGTTTACATCTGTTATCTGTGCAGGGAAAATTCAAGGACTCTGGGGGCTTGCTAGCTTGTTGTGTTTACAGCATACATTTAAGTCTGTGTTCAAGAAACTGGTCGCTGTTCTTCTTGATGCACACACAGACGGTTCCAGATGAGCGCATTGAAGGTTGACACTCCAGATACTCCTGTGGTTCTCAAACTGTGGTTCACTTCAAGAGAAAGGGATTTTATATCAAATACTTACATGTTATTTACCAATCTAATTAACGTTTGTATAAAAATTACTTTTTAAAATCCAATTATTGGCCAAATAGAGGGCCTCCTAATGGAAACCATTAAAAAGGAGAAACACAGTGTTGAGAGCAATTTTGATATCTGAATTGGCTGGAAGTGAACTATGTTGGTGCACTTGACAACTTCAACAGTGCAAATAAATTCTCTATAGGACCTATCAGTAACCAAAACAGCCACACAGTGAGGAAATTGCATTTTGCTGCTGTTTATATCTCAAATATGGATTCAGGGGGAGTGTAAGACGTGGTGACAGCTTTCAGTCAGAAATGCAGGGAGGACAAGTTGGCCGAACTACATACAGCTGGGGAACAACTGTCGACTATAAGAGATGACTTGTTTAACTGAGGAGGATGACGGACTTCTTAAGGACTTTTTGTGTGGGGTTGTGGCTCGTCTCAAGGACTTAAGGTGCTTCATCCAAGGACAAGACTGCAGCGGAGTCACCAGAAGCTCTGTTTATAATAACAAAGCCAAAATATCCCACCACAGAACCACTTTCGACCATCTGGTTTGTGTGATATTGTATTAAGTACACGTGACATAGATCTGGTATTGGTGAAATGCTGTTTATGTTTATCTTAGATAGCGAATTCTGGGACTGTAGTTTGTCAGCAAACTGCTATAAACTGCAGAACATTAGATGCACTTTAAGTCCGCTGTGTCTAACTGCAATGCCCCTAAAAAAAAAAAAAAAAAGGTATATAAAAGTATTTCAAAGTTTGGGTTTTATATTTATTAACATGGGACATTGACTGTCCAAACTGCCTCATAGAAGCGTAATATTTTGGAGTTCGCTTAGAGAGCCCGGTGCCTCCTGAGCTGCTGCTTCATTTGAACATTTTGAGAACCGCTGACTGCGCCAATGAAATTCTGAACATGAGATGATTTTTCCTTCTGCTTGGTTTCCTTTTAACTGCCAGTGAGGAAACTACTGTGCTATAAAAAGGTGCAGCAAGTCCTCTGATCTCCTGTTAGCTTCCTGTCTGCAATTTTCCCCTGATTTCTAACAGGCCGCAAAACTAAAACCAACATTTTCCTAAAACATACAAATCAAAGAAAGAGGGAAACATTTCTGCAAAGTCTGTGGAGATGCACTTTGAAGAACCATCTAAAAAAAGCCTCAGAAAAATGTAAAAAATTGTGCAGTGTTTGAGTAGGACATAACTGATGGAGCTTTCCAGTTAAATTTAAAACAAGTAAAAAAATAAATGGTATTAAATACTCACAGCTGACAGACACCTTGTGGCTAATGTTGCTACTGCACTCATGCTTCTCCCTTCGTTCACCAGACCTCACCAACATCTTCGAGTCCTTCCTCCCTCAGCTGCTCGCCTACCCCAACCCCATCGATCCTCTGAACGGGGACGCCGCCGCCATGTACCTGCACCGGCCGGAGGACTACAAACACAAGATCAAAGGTAGCACACCAACACCTGACTCTCTCTGCAACTTTACAATGCTAGTTTCATGGGGTTTTATACGCTCTGTTTTTTAATGGTGGTGTGTTCAGGAGCATTGAAGTGAAGGTGCTAAGATGGTGTGCACAGTTTAAAGAATCCACGTTCTCTGTAAACAGGTTTCTGTGAAAATCCAGCAAGTTAAAGGCTGTGGCAGATTTAAAAACTGTTATGGGACTTGTTTTGTTGTACTTTTCAAACCCTTTTCCTGTTCCTTACAAAAGTATTAATATCCCTTGAACTTTTCTACGTTTTGTAAAGCTCCAACAACAAACTTCAATGTATTTTATTGGGGGTTTATGTGATAGACCAACACAAAGTCAGGCTTCATTGGGAATGAAATGGAAGAATGAATGGCTTACAAACATTTTAGCAAATCTGAAAAGTGTGGCATGAATTTGTATTCAGATACCCCTAGATTAGATCCAGTACCACCAACTGGTTTCAGAAGTCACATAATTAATAAGATCTAGCTGTGTTTAATTTAATCTCAGTAATAATCCAGCTGTTCTGTGGATAATTTGTCAGAGAACATCAGTGAACAAACATCATCATAAGGACCAAAGAACACAGCAGGCAGGTCAGGGAGAAAGTTGTGGGGAGGTTTCAAGCACTTAGTTTTTAAAGCAGTATCTCAAGCTTTGAACATTTTAAAGAGCACTATTGAATCCATCATCTCCAAGTGGGAAGTGTATGAAACAACTGTAAACCTACCAAGACGTCACTGTCACCTAAACTGACAAGTCAATGTTAAAAGAAAGCTATAAGAGGTCCTGGTTGCAGTTTGTCACAAGCCCTGAGGGGAACACGACAAACATGTGGAGCAAGGTGCTCTGTTCAGATGAGATAAAACTGAGCTGTTTGTCCTACATAAAGCTGATATGTGTGGTGGAAAACTAACACTGAACATCACCCTGAACACATCATCCCACGGTAAATATGGTGGTGGCAGAATCACGATTATTCAGCGGGGAACAGGGAAGCTGGTTGATGGGAAGGTGGATTGAGCTGAATGCAGGAGATTACAGGGAGATAACCTGTCAGAAGCTGCAAAAGCTTATAGACTGAGGTGTAGATTCACCTCACTCCAGTATATTGACCCTGTACACACAGCTAAAGCTACAATCGCACAGTTCAGTTCAAAGCATATTCATGGCTTATGAATGGCCTAGTCAAAACCATATGCACGCCACACTTTTCGAGCTTTTTTTGTTGACTTTTTTGGCATAATTTTCTTTCTTTCTTTGGGGCTGTATTGTGACAAAATGTCAAGACGTTCGAGAGGTCTGGATATTTTTGCCAGGCGGAGTATTTGTGACTGGAGGAGGGTAATGTTCCACCTCCTGAAGCACATGAGGTTGTCCTATGTGTATGACAGATGTGATGCTGCTGTGGATGCTTGTATGGACTTAATCCGTTTGTTTCTTCCAGAGTACATCCAGAAATACGCCACAGAGGAGGCTCTAAAGGAGCAAGAGGAGGGCAGGGGAGACTCCTCCTCCGAGAGCTCCATGTCAGACTTTTCCGAGGACGAGGCTCAGGACATGGAGTTGTAGTGAAGGCGGAGCGATCCTCCACCCCACAACAGACTATCATTTCCTAAAGAGCAGAAACTTAGTACTATATTCGTATTTAAACAAACAGGACAGTTTTTTTACAGTAACGCAAGGATTTTTATTGCTATTCGAGGTTTTGCAGTATGAAAAACGAACTCATGTTTAGGAAAACTTCACCATCTGCTCCGCGCTCTTCCTCTTCATCTTCATTCAGGGAGATCAGAATGAAATGCTGTTTTATCTTCAGCTGACCTTTGGCGATCTCAGCCCGAGATTTTCACTATAAAACTGACGCAGGACGACACTCATCAACACATTTTTGACATCTTTTTACTTTTTTCTGTTGCCCTCTTCGTCTCTGTTGAAGGCAGAGCTGGGTGACTGAAAATAAAAATTGGGAAAACATTTTATTATTTTCTTTTTTTATCGACCGCCACCGATGAGGAGCTGCAATCATTACAATCACTGCTGTCAAAGGATGCAAAAGCAGCAGGACACGGGGTGCTCATGTTTTCAGTGGAAAGGCTACAGACGGTGTTTCCAGGACTGCAGAGAGATCGCACCAGAGTGTGCATGAATCTCATCCTCTGATGTCCTGTGTTGCTCTGGTCGCTGATGATACTCAGCAGGAATCGGGGAGAAATGTCCATAATCGGAATCTTCTGTTTTCCAGCACCCACCTTCTCCTCCTCCTCCTCCTCCTCCTCCTCCTCCTCTCCGTTTTAGGAAAGTGTTTGCCATTCTCTGAGTATCTTTGTGTGGTGTGGCATGGCACAGAAGTGTATTGGGCTTTGTGGAGCTGTATCGCTGTGGGCATGAAAAAGACACCTCTGTCTGTCAGGGGTCTGTGGGGATTACTGTTGAACTTAACTTTGCCTATTGCTTGTGTTGAACTATAATAGGTGTCAGACATGCGTAGGGATAGTTAGTTTCTTTGCAGGTGGTGAATCCTATCATGATGTATGGTTTAATACTTATATAATAACAAAAAATGCTTTTCCTGTTAAAGAAGTGGAGTTAAATCCTCTTCATCTGCTGAACTAACCCCTCCAAAGAGATGTTGACCCTCTGCACCTCCTCGTGTAAATGTATCCATCACATCTGGTTATAGTAGCGCTCTTTGTTTCAGTTGAATCACATTTACCATTTAAATGCTGTTGGTAGCATGTTTTTCCAAAAATGACGGGACCAAAAGTTTAATTATTTGATGTCCCCTCCAGTGTTGAACTCTAAAAACACTTAAAAGAAATCTTGATTTATTTCTGCAAAGCTTTATGCATCTGTAGGCGACCGAGCGGTGAAGATGTCTCTGTTAAATGTGATGCTGCTGCTGCTCTGATCTGGGTTTTAGTCAAGCTTAAACCATGTTGTGGATCAGACTGTTTTTTCCGTTAAGAAAACAAGAATAACGGCAGCTTCAATAAAAAGGGTCATTTCTTGTTATTTGAAGGGGAATTGATCGTAAACAGACCTCATTAAAACACCCCTGATTAGCCTTCGTACCAAATAGACTGCATGTCGGTGTTAGTCTTAGAACAACATGATGTCAAAGTTTTCAAATGCAACAACAACAGAAGAAGAGAACCACTGTCCTGGCTCTTTGGATGCCATCAGGATTCATCGCTGTATTTCTTTTTTTTATTAATGCAACACATGTTTGACCCCTATGATTTGTCTGAATGTGTTTATTTTAAAATTTTAAGCCCTACTTGCAGGATGAAGATCCAAGATATCCCTGATTTTAAGATGGCCAAAAAAAACAAATCAATAAATGTGCTTCCCTTGTAACTCGAAGAAAGAAATAAACAAAACAAAAAACAAACATGTATGATCAGATCTGTACTTTATTTTTCACTAATGTGGACAGAAAGTGATTTGTCATTGTTTTTAAAGCTTTCTTTCCTAAAGATGAAGGAGATGAAATTTCATATTTGTTAGAAAAATAACGACCCCTCTTTTGCCCGCTAGATGGCAGTGTCTGTATTCATTACAGCAGAGGTTTGATTGTTCCCTCACAGGAAAGTAGGTTTTTTTATGGGGTAAGAACGCTGTCTGAAACAATGTGTATGTAAAGACGGAAATGTGTGCATATTAGTCAATAGTTGTGCAGAAGTAAAATCCAAAAGAGGTATTGTATATTTTCTCTGTAAGAATACAAAATAAAATGTTACAGCTTCAAGAAATTACAAACACAAAGTTCAAGATTACAGTTGTGGTTTATTCTTTATGAAAACAATATGCTATAACAGTTTGTGAATACGATTTCTTTTCTTTGAGAATACGAATTTACATCAGCGACTTGGCGTCACGTGATCTCAGGCTGGTTAGTGGAGCACAGAGTTAGTCGATTCGCGTTGCGCATGCGCTGTCACACTCAACGCCAGTAAACGTAGTGCCAGAATGGGAGATAATTCAGTCTAAAAGGAATATTAGGAATAGAGGGGAGATAGGGGGAAATCAAGAGTATTATAAATAAAGCATTGTTCTTATTTGTATGAAATACAAAACTAAAACATAGAATATAGTGGGTGGAGTTATACAATGATGTACAGTAGGTGGCGGTATGCACCTCTGAATTTGTTGCGAACCGCCAGCAGAAGAAGAGAAGAAGCAGCAGCACTAGCGCCAAGATTTCTGTCTTTACATACACATTGTTTTTGACAGCGTTCTTACCCCATAGTTTTTGTTTTATTTTACAGCTTTGTAACACTGGAGACTAATAAGAGAAACATGAATTGAGAAAACAGTTAAACCAGCAAATGTGTTTTTATACACATAAAACCAGTTCAGAAACAACTTTACCAGTAATAATGACTTTACTCTCTGTGAATTAGTCGCCCGGTTCCTGCAACAGAAACATTCCCCACAGCATGATGCTGTCTCTTCCTTACTTGACAGTAGCAATGGTGTTAGGTGGTGAGCAGTTCCTATTTTCCCCCCACACATTATTCATGGAGATTGAGACAATAAGTTTTATTTTGCTTTCTCCTGGTCTGACCATTTTTAAGGTGCTTTTTGGTTAAATTAGAGCTAGCTCCCATGTATTTCTCAGGGAGGAGTGGTTTTAATCAGGCTGTCTACCACTAAGGCCTGATCTGCATAGTGCATTAGCTATGGCTAATCTTCTGGATGGTTCCATCAAAGCCCTTCTCTGACTTTTTAGTTTACTTGTGTGTTTCATCCTAAATCATCCCCAGTCAACTAAATTTATTACAGGTTGACTCCTAAAGGGCTGAAGAAGCATCTGATTATGATCAGTGGAAATCAAATGCACCTGAGCTCAATTTTAAGTCTCACACCAATATTTATGTATCTCTTATGTTTAAAAGTTTTAATATTTTTTTCTGAATTTACAAACATGCCTGTAAACATGGTTCTACTTTGTCATTGTGGGTTATTTTGAGTAGATTGTGGAAAAGAAAACTATCTGAATCTGGTTTAGAAATGGCCTGTACTAGAACACAATGTGGAAAACGTGAAGCAGTGTGAATACTTTTGGTAGCCACCTGTATTTCAGGCCAGCCACTTAACAGCGACTCCTGGAGTCTCAATTTCTGACTGTTATAGGATTTGGTGTAAGACCAGTAAATGCGTTTTCTGTCCTACTGTCATGGACATCAACAGGTGTAGCTTCCTAAATGCTACTGGGAACAGAGGAGAGGATTGAGCTTTTCGGCAACAAATACTCGAGGTGAGTCTGGTGTAAAACTAAAGAAAAACTTTGTGGAAAAATTTGTCCCTAGATCCTACTGCAGAATATATTATATAAATCCTTCTGAAATTACATGACAACAAATGGCCAATACATCATAAAGCTGGTTCACCAGAAGCAAGATTGACATTCTTCCATGGCCATGTCAGTCTCCAGGCCTAATTCTCATAACAGCAGAGGAGAGCACTCTAAATTTTCTAAAGGAAACATGACCAAATGTCCCTCTTTCCGTATGAAATGTCATAGAAGACGAGATGCTGGCCTTTTGGCAAAATAGTGTTATACATAGTACTGAAGAGTCCTAAATGCACTACTCATGTTTTCAGATGATATAATAATGCTTTTTTTTTTCCCTTAAATGCACTCAGATTCAATGTGGGATTTAAGTAGGTACTATAGGACTGTTAACATATTTGGCCCAATAAATGTTTTGTGAACTTACAGCAGTTGACCGGTAGAGGACGTTGCCAAGAGCGACACATTCAACATATCAGGCATTAAGGGTAACAGTTTATATCAACTTTAATAGAGAGAAAAATAAAATGACATAGCGTTGCTTGATTTAAAGGTAGGTAAGAACCTGACTTTGTATTTTAATTAATGTTAACTATAAACGGAACTTTCTAAGGTGAATAAATGTTACACACACACATTTAGGTTTCCTCAAAACATCTGAGTTCATCCTATCGACTAAATCGACTAACTGAAGGTATTAAGTAAACATTGATTTTTGTGATGAATTATGGCACCTTTACTAATTTGTGCGATTGGGTTTAACGTTGTAGCAAAAGTTGAATTACATAGAGCTATTATGGTTTGTGGCATTTAAAAAAAGAATAGCTGTTGATTAGCTGCTTGAGCAGAACAAAACATTTTAGTTTATCTTTGCAAATAAAACATAAAGACACAATTTCAGAACATTATTTTTCATAAAATGTTGCATATACGACGATGATAGACGTCTACAATACTGAAGGATGCCGTGATGAAGTCCTAATGATCTAATGAAATATTTATGGTTGTGTGGCCACGCTGCCCCTTTCTGTGCATATTCTGGTTTCCAGTTGCAACATCAGTGTTTAATTTGGCTAGACAGCCACTAAGTAATTAGACCTCATCTCATTGCATATTATTATTTCAGTCTCTCTCCATAGAATAAAATGTACTTATTCATGGATTGGATTGGTATTTCAGTTTGAGAACTGATTTAAAGGTCTTGTTTTAAATCGTGAATGGATAAAGTAATTGCTTTTATAAGCATTTACCTACGTGTATGAAGAAATTGGGAAATGTTTTTATCAGCGAAAGAAAAGGATAAATCTAACGGCTAGTATTTTTCCGGAGTAACCGGAGAAGCTGGAGGAGAAGCGGAGGGCGCGGAGAGAGATGAGCCTCTGCTGGCCGGCTGCGCCTCCTCCATAATGCATGGGGAGGACAAAGGTGGCGCGGCTGGATTTCAAACTTAACTTTGAAAGATCCGTAACCCAAACCCGGACTATTCGACAAGATCGGATCCGCATCAGCTGAAAGGATGATGCATCATTTTCCACATGCAATCTGTCTAATAATCGCCGACAGCAGGTAAATGAGCTGAGCGGATGCTCGTATAAAACCCGGCACACCGGTGGTCTGCGCTAGGAGAAACTTTTGCACATGGATGGATGAGAGAGGAGGTCCTGCACAACCTGGATGCTGGTAAGTCAAACTTTTTGCCTGCAGCCTGAAGCGTTTTGTCGGAAAACACAAGAAAAAATGTCAGCTGTAACGTAGGTGTGCCTGATTTCACCTGATGAAGTAACTTTTCTCAGCTATGTGAGCTTTGATAGATTTGACTAAGATATGTGAAGTTAAAGGGTAATACCTTTCTGTTCAAGCTTGCTGCTTACGATCGTTATGTTAATTTCTATGACCAAAAACAAGAAATATGTAAAAATGCAGAAAGAAGAAAAAGAGCACAAAGCTGCCTGAGGTTGATTTTTGTCTTGAATCCTGAACTTCTGCACAACACAACATGTCCACTCAAGACAAAAGATCTCCGGTGATTACATTTTGCTTGTAGAAACTTTACTACAGTGGAGAATGACTCCTTGTGAGGTAAATTGTAATTCAAAAAACACTACAATTCTGCCAGCAATAAGGTTTGATGTTATTTTATAGATGATACAATACGAATGTATTTGATCTTGTTAATCATTTTTTAATTTAATCACCTTTTAATGTTTACACTTTCTTTGTGGAACACCTAGTGGTCCTTTCCCTGTCTAAGGTGCTAGATAAATAAAATTTACTTACTAATCCCTATTTACTATTTTATATCTGTTTCTGTTCTGACGAGCATTGTTACTTTGATGCCCACTGGAGTCAGCCCTCCCATTAGGGAGCCATGAAATGATTGTAAAGACCCAACTTTTCACAACATAAAAAGTTTTACTCATGAAGGTTACGCTATAGTGATGTAGCTGTCAAAACGCTGTCACCCCTATCAGCCTGTCTACTCTAAAAAGTTCCTTCAAGCTATTGCTACACATGTAGTCATTGGAATTGAAGCTAAAATACTCAGAGAGCATCTTCGGGTAAACATTCTCTCCTTTATTCATTTTAGACACAAAAACAAAAATCAGTATATATTAGAAGAAAACATTTTCTTTCCTGATTAACTATGCTTGGAAACAACAGCTATGGCTTTCTCAATGGTCTGGCTGTTAACTCCCTGCCTGAGCTATCTGTAGTAATTGTGGCTGAAACTTTGTAGTTTTGATTTAGGTTGTTTGTTCTCTTAAATTAAAAATTCCAGTTATTCCAAAACCTTGGGCTAAAAGTATTTCCAACAGAGTCTATGGAAGGGCCGATTGGGATCTGTTTAGGTTTAATATATGTTCAGTTGGGACACTGATGGGTAGGGATGGCCAACCCCACTAATTTGCACATTATTGGAATGTGTGTCGCTCACTCTTGCCCCAACCTTAAAAGATTATCACATGTTTAAGTTATATAAACAAAGAAATTGGGAGAGTTACAGTATTTTAATATCATGGACACACAATTTTGGCAGGGCTAAAAAGGGCTAACTTATTAAATTAGACTCTTAAGTTGTTTAAAAAAAATTTAGGGAGACTTTTTGATTGGTACTAAACAGACTTGAGCCGTAGCAACTTACCTAAATAAGACACCCAAAACTTTGGTGTGCCACACCCCACTCATCTGGCTAATGCTCTTTAAAAACTTTGTGGACGCGCCCCTGTACCCATCCAGTATGCCTCATCCTTTCCTCTGTAGTGGATGCATCCTGTGCATAAAAAGACGCAGCGGAAATGTACTGTCCCACCCAGGCCTTCTCATGGAGGCGGCAGAAGGCGAGAGAGGAGGGCTGCGTGGATTACTATCCTGCCTGTAGGTTAAGATGCTTACCAACTAATTATCTGTCCATGAAAATCCCTCGCTATGCAGCCCAACAGGCGGGGAGAGCCGGGTGGGAAGGACAGTTGGAGATCTGGAGGGAGGATTCGCTGTCTATTGAAGAAGCGCACAGAATATCTATTTCCTGATGTTTTGTATGTTTTAAAGACTGGTCGTTCATGCTGTGATGCTGCTGGATCCTTTTCTTTTTATCTGAGTGAACAACTCATTCGCTGTAAATTGTTGACATGAAGATGTTGGATTATCTTTGTAAGGTAGGAGGCTCTAATCTTAAGGAAGTGACAGTCCTGTAGAACTTATTTTTAAAATAGAAACAGAGTAAAACAGGCGGGTTGAATTAAAGGCAGCTGTGATGATTAGTTATTAATTCTAATAGCAAACATTCAACACAGATATATTAAAACTTATGTCTACGAGCTGCTTGTTTTGGGTAAAAGAGGATTTACTGCTAAAGGACACAATCTGCAATGCATTTATCTGCTGCTGCTAGATCCGATTATAATTTACCCTCTTTTTCATGACTTTCACTCTCCATCAGCTCTATTGGAGATATGGGCCCTTATAGTCATCACTTACATGTCCATTATCAGTAATAAGAGCAGCCCAGATACGAGGAGCAACTAAAAACACTTAGCTTTAACGGAGCACCTTCAGGAGGTTTTGATTGATACTCAGCTTCTCTCTCACACACATACATACACACACACACGCTTTTTGCTGTATTGATCTTTCCCGGAAAAAGGGAAGATGAGCCCTGCTTTGGGACCCATTTGGGGCATCTCAAAAATCACTTAGCACATCATTCCCTACAGCCAGAATCAATCCGCACTGGAGACCTTCTCTTGTGGAGGCTTGGAGGAAAAAAAAAAAAAAGCCAAATACTACAATCTGTAGGTTACATTTAGAGCTGTATTTTTGTTGAAGTGAGATAAGCGCAGCTGCAGGCCTTCTCAGGCTGCAGCAGATGGCACAGGTGGATTTATTCTCCGTCCCATAAGGTAGAGATGAGGAAAGGACACCAATGTACACTCTACATAATCTCACAAAGACCTCCGGCACAAGCTTTGCTGAACTCAAAGGAGGTCACCAGACGTTTGCAACCCTCTCTCTGGTAGGCAGGGCCGAAAACCAGTATCAAGGTGTTCAAAGCTTCTGAGAAGTTATGGATTCCATCATAAAATACCTGCAGTTTAAACTTGTTGCAGTAAGATCTCAGAGAAAGTGTCAGAGTAATCGTTAGTTAGCTTAGAGCTGCCCCCCTCCCCCACCTGTAGCTGCGCACTGCCACTAATCTGGCTGAAAAAAGGCGACTACGCTTTTTATTGCCAAAAAGTAAGTGGTTGTTTAATTTTCATTTCAAACCTCAAAATGTAAAACTGAAAGAGGCCTATAATCTGGTTTTCTTTTTTGTGGTCAGCAATGAATAAATAGAAATATAAATTTAGTTTGGTTTTCTTCTCACATTAAAATAATAAAAACGTATTCAACATATGACATTTTTTTACTGACAGTAGGAGGCGCTGAGCCCAATGTCAAACACTCTTGCTCAGCTGACGTGTGTAATGATGTCACGGCTGTCAGAATATGAGAAAAAGGGCCAAGATGTAATTTCTCGTTTTGGGAGATTTTATGTTTTTATTATATTTTAACATAAAAATCACATGTAATTATGTTTAAATCACTGTTAATTTAGGTTTTGACCACAAAAAAGAAAAACTGTTTTTTTACTTCAATTACATATTTTGCATTTACAAAATGAAATTCAAATAACCACAATTTTGTTTGTTTGTACTGGTTTCTGTTGGTAAAGTTCAGCTACCCAAACATGACCCATTTTGTGAGGATTCTTCACTTCATACCCAGTTGTTTTCAGGTATTAAATGCATCACCTTGCGTCAGCCAGGGGGGCATTTCGTACCCACTGTGACAACCATAGATTAAAACTCATTGTCTAAAATCTGCTCATAGACTTTGGGTGATTTTATGACTTCAATTAATAATACCTCCAGCAGGAGGTCCCTTAGAGTCATTTTAGTTTGATCAGTTGTCATGACCTTTCATATTTCATAAGAGTCAACTGTCCCAAACAGGAATCACAACCAAAGTAAATTGAAATACGTTATAATACAGCAAATAACACAAATAAATTAAATTATGAGTGGGATTTGACCCTTTCTCTGACTATTTACCTCTAAGAAGTAGCCACAGCCAAAGATTACTGCAGCCATGAACTGTGTGTCCTAGAAAACTGGAGTTTTATTTATTTTATTCAGTCTCTTTAGGACTTTTATTGGTTTATGTTTGTTTTTACTGCTGTGTTTTATACTGGGACAAATGGATTTCCATTTGTCCCAGTATAAAATCCATAAAGTCCATAAAGATCCATAAAGTTTCACTCAATCACTAAATAATGATAATACACTATGGTTGAGTATATGGGTATGGAATACTTTGCTGATGAGGATGAAATGAAAATAGGAGGAGAAGAAATGGCTTTAGGAGTTGGCAAAGAGGTGAATTGGCCCAGAGCCCAAGAAAACACAAACAGCTATGATTTGTAAACTAAAGGAGCCCCACATTTCACTGCTGTTGAGGTAAAACTACGCCTGGCAGGCAAGAGAACAGAACAGCAGACATATATAATATACTAAAACTACAAAATTTTAAGTTTATTCTACATTTTTGCTTGAGTTGTTTCGTAAATAAATGCTGGATATTGTTTAACTTTATTAATCAGTATCATTTTTAGCAGCAGCAGGAATACTTGTTGGTTTTTCGGTTTAAAACTGAAACAGTTAGATCAACTGGGACAAAGCTGAAGTTTTAGTGATTGGGAGAGACCCTCACACAATAATTTCAATTGAAGTTTCACAAAATGCATTAAACATATTACAAAATAAAAGCACTTTACCTTTGAAATAATGTTGCCAGAGAGCGACCGCTTGTCTCTTAGAGACTTAGAGCAAAGATTATTTAAATGCTCTGCGTTCTGGTCTTGAAGACAACTCCACTACATCTACAGTAGAACTGAGCTGGAAGAATGCTGACCAGGACCAGAAAGCGAGCTCTTCATTGGCTACCTGTCCATCTTGGAATTGATTTTAAGGTGCTCTTGCTGGCATTTGATTTTCTCCCACAGAACCATCGGTTCTTCTGGAAAGGTTCTCTAGTTGGTGCTTAAAGCGAGAAGTGAAACTCAGCCGGAGCCGTCATTTTCCTGTTGTGGCCCCACCAGTGGAAAAGCCTTCATGAAGTCCTGAGGGCAGCTGAGAGTCTGGATGCTCTGAAAAGCAAACGTCTATTTAGTCTAGTGGGTTCAAATTAGGTTTTATTTATTTTCTGTGTAAAGTTTAATATGCCATTTTTATTTTATTTATTAATTATTTAATGACCATTTTAAAATCCATTATGTTTTATCATTTTAATTCTATTTCAGTCATGTACAATTTTATTAAATATTATTATTTCTAAATACATTTTTTATTTCATTTTATTATCAGTTTTAGCATGTATTTTATTAGAAACATTTTTTATTTATTTATATGTAAGTTATTAAGAATTTAATCAAGTATTATATAATTAGATATTTTGTTTAGGTTATTAATAATGGTCAGTTTCTTTTTTGCATTTAAATTTGTTAGTTACAAGGAATTTAACTAACTTTAATATTTATGCTTTATATTTTGATTTTCAGATATTTTTTCATTAAAAATAATATTAATTTTAGCTAGTTTATATGATCAGTGAATGTTTTATCGTTTTATTTCTATTTTAGTCAATAACAATGTTAGCAATAGTTATTTTATCAGTCCTGTTAATTTATTCTTATTATAGTTATTGCAAATCGTAGCATTATATTAGTAATATATCTATTTGTTTGCATCATTTTCAGTTTTTGTTAATTTATGTTTATCAGGGTATTAGTATGGTCATGTTTCCTCCATTTCTCATCTTCTAAATTTTTTGTTTATGTGTGTGTTTGTTTTCTTAGTCTGATCATTTCATCACAGTGTGTGTGTGTGTGTGTTTTTTTATGATGGTCAGTTTTACACTAGTTGATAGGAAAAAATGCTCTGCATATACAGTTTGATGGATAATGTGGGACTGTACCCCCATCTCCTCCTGTTCTGTGTATGGCACTGGTAGAATTCACTGTCACGGCACACTATCAGTGAATTACCATAGGCCATAAACAGAGTAGAGACAGAACCATGCAGTCCTTCATCTGTCTGTGCAAATTCTGCGGGCGGCTCTGATTTTAGCTGTTTTCCCTTAAACACATCAGATCCTCTTCGCCTGTTTTGGCACTAGCACATTTTTGTTTTGTTCCTTGTTGTTTGAGCAATCATGTGTAGTGCCAATATGGGAAGAGAGAAAGACTCAGCTGTGTGTTTTCCTGCTGAAGCAACCTGGATGATCCTGGCATCTCTTGTGTTTCATCGGACGGAGAGGATGAACTATGGTGGTATCAGAGATGCTGCTCCGTGTAACCTGAACTTTGGTCAGCACATAGATGAGGTGGCAATGACTCTCTCCCACAGTGTTTGGCAATGGTAGAACTCACTCTGGTGGGCTGGAAGAATCCGGTGGTTCTAGACTTGCCAACAACTGACTGAGAGCTTTGAACCTGCTGATCTCCACCAAAACATCAGGAACTATCAGAAGAACCGAGCTACAATGCCTCACAAAGATAATCATACTCGCTGAGGTTATTCGCATTTGCAGCTAAATCTGCAAGTCTTTTGGGGTGTGTCTCTATCACTTTTCCATATCTACACTCAGTAAAATTTAATGGAGAGCTTCTGTGATCATCCAATTCCAAGTTTTGCCACAGATTATAAATGGGATTTAGGTCTGGACTTTGACTGGACCATTCTAACACACGAATATGCCTTTATGTAGCTGTATGTTTAAAGTTGTCCTGCTGGAAGGTGAACCCCTGCTCCAGTTTCAAGTCTTTAGCAGCCTTCAACAGGTATTTTCCAGGTTTTCCCTGTATTTAGCTTCAGTCATCACCCAGCTTCATTGTTCCTGAAAGAGAAAAGCATCCCCACAGCATGATGTGGCCACCACTCTTTTACCATTGAGAAGTTTTTTGGAGGAGCATGAGCTGTGTTAGTTTTGACTTTTTTATGTTGAAAGGTTCATTTTGGTCTCATCTAACCACAGCACCTTCTCCGAAATGTTTGCAATCTTCAAATCTTGGGATATTATTCCTCGGTTTTTCTTATACTCTTTGTTTAGTAATGTTCTCTTACAAACATCTGAGGCCATCGGAAAACAGCTGTTTTTGAACTGAGATTACATTAAACGGAGTTGGACTGTACCAATTAGGTGACTCCTGAAGATAGATGGTTGCACTGGGTTTTATTTAGGGGTATCAGAGTGAAGGGGGCCCAGTATAAATGCACACCACACTTCTGGTTTTCCTTTGAAAAAACATTGGTAAACAATGTATTGTTTTCCTTCCACTTCACAGTTATGCACAACTTTGTGTTGGTCCATCACATAATATCCCAATGGATTACATATAAATACTTTTGCAAGTTCAGAAATGTTCCAGGTCACGGAGCCTGCTGGTTGAAGTCCTGGAAAGGCTCGTCAGTGGTGGGTTAATGAGGGTGCGGTCTCTGATGTTAATTATGTGTGAGTGGCTGCAGGCGGAGCAGAGAGGGGTCAAGCTGACCATCCCCCCTGAGCGTTCCTGCAGCCTCAGAGCACCTCAGAGATCTGTTTGTGGAGGAGAAGAAACCAAACATGGGAATCCATCACCAATCCAGTGATTCTGCTGCTCTGGGTTCTCTGCCCTCCTCACAGATGTGTGGGGACCCTTAGGGTTTTGTCCTCACCATGGTTTGCTGATCATGACATCAAACCTCTTATGTAATCCTGGACCTAAAACACTGAAGGTATGAACTGAGGCAGGCTTTGATTATTGGAACACAACACATAAAAACATGCAGAGGCCATTAGGCACAGGGTTGATCTTCTCTGATCAATAAATCAGTGGTGCTCATGGGCTGAAAGAGGAGCTCAGCCAACAGTGAAATTATTTTCTAGCCAGAAACGGTCTGAGCAGAAGAGAAATTGGATTACTGTTATCAATTATTGCTGCAAAGATCTCCGAGATGAAGTTCTTACACCTGCCTCCAGTGTTTCAGGTGCAGTTAACAGTTTGTTGTCACACAAATTAAACATGGTGAGATTTCATGTTTTCTTTTCCCTGAACCTGCAAAGATATGTTTTTATTGTAAGTATTGGTGTGGAAAAGTTCTGAGAATTATTTTATGACTTAGGTGTGCTCACATAGTTTGTTTAATACACAGGAAATGCAGCACAACCAATTTTTTCAGAGTTCAGCAATAGAACCAGGTGCTTCACTATTAGACTTCCAGTACTTGACATTACACTGAAGACAGCTTTACTGCAAAGATTTAAACTGTCCTCACAAGAATTACAGGGAATTTCTAAACTACTTATGCTTTCTATCTTTAACATGCAAGTTTACACTTTTTTAATTTATGGTCTTGTTCAACCAAAACTCGATAAGTGAAGAGAGATTATTTAAAGAAGCAAAAATTCACCATGTTTGAAAATTTATTTTCATGCAGAGGTGTCTTAAAAAAACAAAGTAAATTATGACCTAAACATAGCTAAACATTTACTAGAAATTATATCAAAATTGCTTCAAAACATAGCAGTTCCTTCAGCATCAGTGATCAGGAGAGTTTTAATCTAAGAACAAGGAACATCAGCAGAGTTAGACATAGATCCATTGATAAGCTGTTACAGATCAACACCAAGAGTCTTGACAGTCATTATAATGTATCTATATGTAGATAGAAAGTAATAAGTAATAGAAAATATTTCTGTCATGTAAAACATATAAATGTAACAATCATATTTGACATAAAACAGGAACAGTTTAGTTGGATTGAATAGCAGTCAGTGAGAAAAGGTGTTTATGTAAAGTGTATGTAAATATATGTCTTCACTCTCACTTCAAAGAATTGCACGTGCTTATTTCATTTTTTATGATGGTATTTTCTGCATTTTACCATTTTTCACCTCCATAAGCTCAACCACTCAAGCATTTCTTTTGTTTAGAGCTGCACTTCAGGGACTTTTCTCACGTTGTAGTGACTTTACAGAGGAAAGGTCTGGACTTGTAAAATGATTTTTTTTTACCATAAAGGACTCCCCTTCAGCTCCCTTGATCTAAACTTCTAAAAGTTACAATGCACCAAAGGAAACAAAAGCTTATTATGGCCTCCCTGCTGCATGTCTCCTGAAACAGTCAGAGACATAGTCTTGCAGCACTGGGAGCTTCAGCAGCTGATGTCTCTTCATCATGTTTCACTATGGCCGCTCTGAGAATCCATTACGTCTGCCTGCAGAGGATGTGAGGTTAAGTGGTGGCAAGCAGAGTGAAGGAGGAGGTGAGGGCTGCAAACCGACAGCTGGTAGGAGTGATTAGACCCTGCCGTGATGCAAGGAGAGGCATCAAAGCTCTTTAGGGAGAATCCCCCTGAACAGGAGGAGGCAAGGATACACGCGACATCGACCAAATCCTGATATTTACTGGTTGCTGAAATTGCCTACAAACCGGGTATACTGGTGCAACGGCGTGCAGGCTGCACAGCACAGACCATCTGTTGTTCTCAGATTTATCACCAACCAGTGGATTACCAGCAGCTCACACCATCGTGCTGCTTCTCTCTGAAATGCTGGGGAACACTGGAGTTTCATTAGATTAGACTGGGTGTGGAGGTTAATGGAGCTCCTCATTAATCTCACACACTAATTGCTGTTGTCTCAGCGGTTCCCATGGCTTGTATATCATTGTATCTGTCACATTAAAGGGCAATTATGCTAATTTCTGCTTGATGGTGAGTATCAGATGTTTCATAGATTTTAAAGCTTTACCTAAAGGTGATAAAAGACAAGCGTTTGGAGTTGGCAGTTTGTTATCAATCCGAAACATGGCAGTCTGGATATTAACTGTTAGTTAAAATAGTTAAATTGGATTTTTTATAATAATCAGAAGGTAAAAGATAACATAAACTCCCAAAAGTGTTGTTCTGCAGGTGCATTAATTGTGTACCCTTGCTGCACCACATCATAAGAGGTCACACTTCAGTGTATTCACACACACACACACACACACACACACACACATATCCAATCCCTGGATTACAATAATCCAGGGGGTATTTTTAGGACTTCACGAGCAGAGGCAGACCATCAAGGAAGACAGATAACTGTCATATGACCAGCTGGATTTTCGTGGACATAGTTAATTACGTGGCGTCATGCAGGAACCCAAACTGATGTTGAGAGCTGATTCTGAACCCAAGGGGACCAAATCTGGGTCATGGGGTTACAAATCTGCCTTTCATTTTTTATTGTGCATTTCTAAACACACCTAAATGTAGGAAGTTCACAAAATGTTTAGGACTGTTTGATTTAAATTACTGATTCAAACTACGCATATTATGTTTAATGTGCCAAGCAGTATTTCTAATACTAGATAAATAAAAATAGAGATAGATCAGGTGCAACTGGAGCAAATAAAAGTGACACTGCCTAATTTTGAGTTGTGTTAAAAATACAACACTATCTGCATAAATAGATAATATGTCAGGCAGTGGTTTCATAAATCAGCCCCAGATATTATTGTGTTTTTTGTGGTTAAATATGACAGGAAAAAAATCTGATTGCCACCATACAACCACAAACTTTAAAGAAGTATAATGCTAACACAAAGTGTGGGTTAATTGTGAGGTGTCAAATAAGAGGTCAAATAAAAACATGAAAAGTGCAGTGTGCATTTGTAAACAACCTCCTGAGTCAATAACGCTGCAATTAAAACTGCATGTCCTTTTGGAGCAGTGTCGATTTCTTCCACGATTGGGCTCATATAGCTACATCCATCTTCCCATCAATTTCAACCAGCTTCCCTGTCCGGGGTGCTAAAAGCATCCCTGCAGCATGATGCTGCTACCACCATGCGGGAAGTTTCCCCATGCAGATTGTGCCTCCAGGGTGTTGTGCAGTGTTAGTTTTCCGCTGCACTCAGCTTTTTGCAGATGATTGTAAAACGATGTCTGGTTGAGTGTATTTTATTTTGAACAAGTGAAAAAGATAAAAACAACACATGACCCAGAAACAGAAATACGTCATTAATTTATTTAGGATGCAACACTTTTACGGTGCCCTCCACACCTTTAGGCTACATTGTTTTTACACATCTCCACCAGGTTCAGCCAGGCCTTGGATATGAAGAGTCATTCAAATTCGAGTAAGACTTGTTATTCATTCCAACATCTTAAACATTGCAGTGTTCTTACCCTTTTTTATGATCATGCTGCATCTCTGCTTATCAGCAAGATAAAAGAGGCAAACTGACCAGATCTCTCCATGCGACTCACCAGTGTTCCCTTCACTTCAGAAAAGATTGCATTGGCTGACATTAATTTTATGAACATGCACTATCATTACCAGGCTAAACTTAACCACAGCTTTAAGTATGAATCTAATTGTTACTAAATTACATTAATGGGTTTTTTTTATTCTCAAATTTAAGGCATGTCCCCAGAGTATGACAATGTGAAGGGGTCTATATTTGCTGAACATGAGTAATAAAAGCAAATTAATGCAAAACATACTGATGTCAGATATGCACACTTTCAAACATTATTAGTGAGAAATTAAACCAGTAGAGCCCATCTTTGCATTTCCACAAAACAGCACCTTGTCGCCCCCTAGCGAGCAAAGGTTGATGAAGACAGACCAGTTTTTCTGAGAAAGTTTCAATGAATTTCTGTTTGCTTTAACAATTAATTCAGAGTCAAATGAATAATACATTCTGGATACAGGGTTGTAATGTAAAACCAAAAAATTAAAATTAAAATAAAAAAATAGGACAGAGGCTGCCAGCCCACAATAACAGTAGAGAGGATCCAAATGCAGGGGGCGCCAGTGCTTCGTGGTGGGAGATGCTGGGTTGTTTTCATGCCAAATAATCTCTGAGATTTTAATATCTATTGGAAAAACAAATCTAAGTTAAACATTATCTTATCTTATTAATTTTTTTGTGTGTGTGGGAAAAATTACCTGTAATAATTGGGTTTGAATGGCCCGTGTTTGCTGATGCCCAGGTACTGGGCCTGCTCATCAGTCAGGTCTGTTAGATGAGCATCAAATATTGGCAGGTGGAGGCCGGCCACATATTCATCTGGAAATACAAACAAACATGTTTTCATTTAGATCTCAGATTATATTTCTCACTTGTTGAGCAGACCTGATGTGTGTTCAGCATTTAGAATAAGAACTTGCCCATCTTCTTTGGCAGCAGGTAAACACCCTGTTTGTATCGTCCTGCTGGTGCGTTGTATAGCTCTATTAGAGCCAAAGCCTGAAACAAATCAGTGGTAAATTAAAGACGAGAGACAGAATTTAATAGGTCAGATAAAACACAGGTTTTATACCTGAGTTACAGCTGTGACAGAGAGGACAAATGACGGCACAGTGGAGCAGCTCAGGTTGAGCAGCCGACCCTGAGAAAAAAAAAAAAAATCTGGAGTGAATAAAAGTTGGAAAACAATCACACAAAAGTCAGAAATCTTAACTAAAATTAGATAACAATAATAATAATGATAAGAACAGTGCTGTTCAGAAGTCTTGAGCTTTCCAAGTCTTGTTTTGTGTGCACTGTGTTCCAAATGGATTTTGCAGAAGAGTCAGGCCCAAAGGAAGCTATCTACAGCTGATACAAATCATGCATTTGAGACCTCAGAAAATAATGCAGAAAAGACTAATATTGGTTTATAACACGAACTCCACGTGACCCTGACGTATATTGCGATGAATGACTGGAAAAGCACCTCAGGCCCTCTGCTAGGTAAGGTAGAGGATCTTTATACTGTGGGCCAATGTCTCTTCCAAAGACCCTCGATGGACAAAGGAACACTGACAGACAAAGACAAAACATGAAGACTGGAATTGTCGACGAGCCACCAAATTCCTTAGAGAATATATTTTTGGAAAGTTGAAGCTGTGAAATAAAAGAACAGCATCCTTCTTGCAGCTCTGGATACTTTGGTACTCCTTTGTTGAATCAGGAATGGGGAACCTTGAATCTGTGCAGGACTAAATGAAGTCTTAACACTAACATGGTGTCCTGAAGTGAAACATATATCAGCTGAAGTCAGTCCTCTATTCCTACACCCTAGACCTGACAAGCAGTGACAGAGCCTTATGAAAAAGTTCTCTGTTTACTGAAGGGAAGAAACAAAGTTTTATGGATTGTGAAAGAGATTTGGTAATTACTTGTCATAACCTCTTAGCAGAACCTTACTTTAACGTCATGGTTTTCCCTAATGGGATGCACGATGGTGCAGTTGCTAGCTGTTTTGCATAGCACCAAGAGTGTGCATGTTCTCTCCGTGCATGCGTGGGTTCTCTCAGGGTACTCTGGATTCTTCCCATTGTTCAAAAACACGCATGTTAGGTTAATTGGCATAAGAGTGAGTGTATGCCTGCATGGCTGTTCCTCCTGTGTGTCTTTGTGTTGTTCTATGATGGACCAGTGGCCTGTCCAGGGTCCATCTTGCCCAATGACTGTTGTGAGCAGCCATTGGGCAAGTCATTGCCCCCCCCCGAATAAACTTCAGAAGTGTATCCTTGTCTGAACCTCTGGTGATGCCAGAGTCCAGCCACACGGGCAGCATCTCTGGTTCCCATCTTATTACTGCAGGGTACTCCCTCCTGAGCACATCATATCTGATCTGCCTGTTAGGGCCTTTAAAATGGTTAGCTGTCTCTGCATTTTCAAGAAGGCTTCTGTCAAACTCAGAAATATGAGAGATCCATCATCAGGCTATCTTCACACACCGCCAGACTTCATTCAATCCATGAAAATAATCATTATCATTGGGTGGTCATGTGGTAAAAAGAGCATAATCACCTCAGCCAGGAGGACAACCTGCTTGCCATCAGGCCAGATAATGTGGTCCACATGAGGCCTGACACGGTGCCACTTCAGCTCTGTAGTCCGCAGGCTCGCCTATAAAAAGGGAAATTTCTCATATAAACACACGAACACAAATCACAAACACAAACATGCATTTAGTGTCACAGTTTTTACCAAATCTATCTCAGTGTTTGAGTGTCCCATGTTGCAGACAACGCAGCCACTTCTCATTCTGTCGAAGTGTTCCCGAGTTATCACGTTCTTGTTGCCTTCAAAGAAACAGCAGGACCCAGTGCATTGTAAAGGTACTTATCTTTCCTTAACTTTTTCACATTTTGCCACAAACGTCAATGCAGTTTATTAGGATTTTGCATCATCATAAAGCAGTAAATAATTGTGAAGTGGAGAAAAAGTGGAATGGTTTAGTCTTTTTTTTTTTTTACAAACAAATCGACTAAACCATTCCACATTAGGTCTGTCTGTCCATTCAGTGTGATGGTCTTGCTAGGAGGTAAACTTTCTCCCCAGTCTCAACTCTTTTGCAGACTCTAAAAGGTTTTCTTCCTGTATTTATGTGACTTCGTCGTCCCATCAACTCTGATAAGCCTTCCTGTCATTGCACAAGAAAAGCATCCACACAGCCTGATACTGCCACCACCATGCATCCCAAGTGGCAAGCAGTGCCTGTGTTCCTCCTGAAGCTCAGAACAAAAAGTTCTACTTGGGTTTTATCAGACCAGAGAATTTTATTTGTCCTGGTCTCTCTATGGTTCTTATGGCAAAATTGAAACCGGCTGCCATGTTTCATCTATACTAAAGGCCTGACTGGTAGAGTGCATTAGCAGTGGTTGACCTTATGAATGGTTCTGTCTTCCCAAGGGAACACTGGAAACCTTAATAACCATTGAAGTTTTTGGCCACATTTCTGATCAAGGCCCCTCTTCAGTAATAATTAGTGTGGTCCCAAGTTTTTTTCACTCCAAAACAATATAGACCACAGTGGTTTTTCAGACGTTCAGTGCTGCAACGACTTTTATGTATTCTTTGTCAGATTTGTGCTTTGTCTCAGAGGAGATGGATAGCAAGATTTCTACTGACTTCTTTAACTTCCCTTTACCAACGTACTTAAATAGAAAATGTTAGATACAACACAAAGTAGGTGTCTTTTATTAATGTGTTTGCTTTCATTTTAATTTCATAGTAGAAAAGACCACAAACATCCACTGGCGTATAAACAAGCAGACTTGAACGAACCCATTCATTAAACTTGGCTAAATACAGAGGAAGAAAGAGAAGCTATTTTTTTTCTTCTTGTTGCTGGGCAGATTACAAAAAATAGGAAACATTTTAAACAGAAATAAGGAAACTATGTCTTTGTTTTAATAATACAGCCATAGCAGACACCTTTATGTTAAGGATCTAAAATGGTTTATAGTTTCCCTTTCTGTGAAAAGGATTTGCTTGTTGTTGGGAATAAAAATTCACAACAGTTTTACATTTTTGTGACCTACAAATGCTTTTAAGTTGATGGTTTTGGCCCTCATAACATCTGGACACCACAGCTATCCATTGTCTATAGTTGAAAATATTCAAGGGTGTGAATACTTTTGCAAGGCACTGTAACATCATCTTTATTTTCTTAATGAAAATTTTCCATAAAAAATATTAAAATAATAGGGACAGCACTACCTGTGCAGGTGATGACCATGTCTGTATGTCTGATAACTTCACTCAGTGTAATCACTCTAAGACCATCCATGCTGAGAGGAGGAGGAAGAGAGAATTAGGGTAAAACAGGCATTCATTATGTTTTGTTGCTCTGCTGCTTCGAGGGGAGGGAACATTTCCCGTCCTGGCTGATAAAAGCTTCCTCTTTTCATACCAGGCCTGAAGGGCACAAATAGGATCCACTTCTGTCACATAAATGACGGCGCCCAGTCCTTTCAGAGCGGCGCAGCAGCCTTTGCCGACCTGTGAGGGGAGAGAGAGACACAAAGGCCAGTTGAGCTCCTGAAATATTTGGAGTTATATTTAAGGATGCACGTTTTTATCACACTGACCTCGCCGTATCCGCACACCACCACCTGCTTTCCTCCTAACATGACATCAGTCGTTCGCTTCAACCTGGAAGAGTTCAGCTCGGGTCATTGCAGTGCGAGTCATCCCATCTGTTTGTGGTCACAACATGATTTCTTACCCGTCCAGTATGGACTCCTTGCAGCAGTAAAGGTTGTCAAACTTCTGCTTGGTCACAGAGTCGTTCACGTTCATGGCAGGAACGCACAGTTTGCTGGCCTTTGACAGCTGGTACAACCTAAAACACACACAGACACATCTG
This sequence comes from Girardinichthys multiradiatus, assembly GCF_021462225.1. Classification (NCBI taxonomy): domain Eukaryota; kingdom Metazoa; phylum Chordata; class Actinopteri; order Cyprinodontiformes; family Goodeidae; genus Girardinichthys; species Girardinichthys multiradiatus. Next base: position 33,098,858 of record NC_061795.1, on the reverse strand, counting down.
TGTCTGAACTGGAGCACGATTCCAGATAGCATGATTCAAGGTTTTGTGGAAAAACTAACCGATAGATGCCTGTCACACTTTCCTCCACAATGCCTTTGAGCTTTCCGAACAGGTTTGGATACTTCTTGTAAATCCAGTGGGTCAAATCACCGCCATCATCCAGAATCTGGAAGGAAAAACTTTAAAAACCTTTAGCCTGGAGAAATATTAATGAAGAATGCCATAAAATAATACAGAAAAATCTGGTTGTTTGGAACTTAAAGAAGCAAGGGAAGAGTTAAATCCTTTTTATGTCCTACGAAGTGATTTGAAAATTATTCTGAATTGTTGTGTGTTGAGTAAGTTACAGTCCACCTCCCGAATAACCCCTAAATGCACTTGGCCAGTATTTCCTGTGAAAACAGGATGTTCTACTTGAATATGAACTCTATCCTGCATGAGAGAAAAACACTCTTTGAACACTGGCCATGTGATCAAAAACTGTCTAACATACTCAAAAAATTTTTGAGGGAAAAAGATCTGTTTGTTTTTGCTGTCATTTTGGCAGAAAAACACAACCAGAAAATGAAGACTTGGACAGATGCTTTACAAGATAAAATATCATGTAAGACTTTTTTTTATCATTATCATATTCAAAATCCAACTGTACATCCATTGTCTTCTGTATTTTCACCATCTTCAACGGTGGGGGAAACCGAGACAGAACTTGAGCCCATCAGGGACAATAGTCCTCCCGGTCAGAGGGTGGCACCAAATACAAAACAAAAGACAGGTCAGATCATGATCAGAAAAAAAGAAAAAAATGGTGCTTCTTTTTAAGATGACCCATTTTAATTCCTTTTAAACATTTGGCATAGGTCTATGGGCTATACAAAACATGTTAATTGCCTTTTTTGCACAAAATCATTCTCAGATAATGAGATCTCACCTCCCCAGTTCCCCCTTTTTGTATGGAAGCAAATCGCTACCATATTTCAAATGAAAAAGCATTTCCGAAAATGCTTTTTCATTTTAAGAATGTGGCTGCATTGTTTGATTCATAAATAAAATTAGTAATTAATCATCCTATTTGCATTTGCATTTTCTTCTTCATGACTGCACATTTTATGCCATAATCAAAAAGAAACCAAAGCAGAAATTGCTTTTTCATTTTCGTGGTCTGCCCGCAAAGTACTACCCAGAACTCGAAAATGAAAAAGCAATCCGAGCTGCGGGCGCAGCAGAATGACGTCAGCAGCCGCTCTTCCTCAGCTCCCTGCTGACCGAGCTACCCATCTTGTTCGGTAGGAGGCGCTGTGCACGTCTGCATTGCATTACATTGCAAACGTGCCGAGAAATTGATTGAATTGCAGCAGGACCGAGCTCAATTTGTGGCAGTGGCAGGCAGAATTGGTAGTTCCGGTGGCAGCCTCATGGCCTGGGACATCCAGCGTGTTTTTAAGCATTTATTTATAATTTTCTGTGAGTGACAATTCAGAATAGCCGCTCATGCTCTATAATAAACCGGCTGTTTGTGCAATAAATCGTCTTCATCCTTTCAACACGTCACACATACACATAGTGCTATTTATTTTCCATGTCAAGTAAATACAATCACCTTATGTTATGGGTCTAAAGCTGTTTATTAAATAATAATCAGTAATGAAATCATTATGTAAAGGTAACAGGCTATAACAACAATGACAACCCATTTGCCGATAATCAGCATCAGCTTCCACAAAAACAGCGGCAACTGCATTGGCAAGCTTTTACGGCCGGTCTGGCACCTTCTGGCATCCTCGTGGAATCCCGTGCCACCCTGCGGCAGACTGTGGCAGTTCCGGTGGCAGCTTCGGTGGCAGGCTGTGGCGGAACTGCCACAGCCTGCCACCGGAACTACCAGTTCTGCCTGCCACTGCCACAAATTGAGCTCGGTCCTGCTGCAATTCAATCAATTTCTCGGCACGTTTGCAATGTAATGCAATGCAGACGTGCACAGCGCCTCCCACCGAACAAGATGGGTAGCTCGGTCAGCAGGGAGCTGAGGAAGGGCGGCTGCTGACTTCACTCTGCTGCGCCCGCCGCTTGGAATGCTTTTTCGTTTTCGAGTTCTGGGCAGTACTTGGCGGGCAGAAAACGAAAAAGCAATGTCTGCTTTGTTTTCTTCTTGATTATGGCATAAAATATGCAGTCGTGAAGAAGAAAATGCAAATGCAAATAGGATGATTGATTACTAATTTTATTTATGGGTCAAATAATGCAGCCACATTCTTAAAATGAAAAAGCATTTCTGGAAATGCTTTTTCATTTTCAAATTTTACATTTCAAATTGAATTTTGGTATCTATTTGCTGGGGTACATTTTGAAAAATAAATCTCAAATGTCTTTTTCATTTTAATTAAGTGAAAGAATGAGCAGTCTTGAAGAAGAAAATTAAAATGCAAATAGGATTATTGATAACTAATTTCATTTATGAGTCAAACAATGCAGCCACATTCTTAAAATGAAAAAGCATTTCTGAAAATGCTTTTTCATTTGAAATATGGTAACGATTTGCTTCCATATTTTTGAGCTCCTCTCAGAATGAGCTGTTTTAGGGCTCTGTCGCTTTTATGCAAATTAGCTGTATCTGGCCACGCCCCTAACCATCACTTCGTACGTGAAAATGAACCGAAACTTAAAAGACACAATAACAACTTACATTTCACTCATCTGCAGATTTGCCACGAACATTAGCTGCATTTCCATTACAAATGTACGAAAAACTTTGTCGATATTCTGCCAATGTCAAAAAAACGCGGTGTTTCCATGAGATAAGAAATACAATTAAAATCACACGGGAATAAGTTCGTTCACGCGATAACTCTTAAAAAAACACGGCGGCGACAGATGGCCGCTTCGTGATCTTGGTAAATACTCGCATTTCTTCTAAAATGCTGGTAATGCCCCTGTAGCAAACTAAATTTAAAAAAATACTCTCCTAGTGAATCCAAACATGCCACACAATTTGATGGTCAATGGAAACGCAGCTAGTAGGGACTGAAGTCTTTCTGGAAATCCTGACTTGCACTGATGTGAGTTCTCAAAGCAGTCCGTGGTGAAGTGATTCGTGCAAACTACTATTGTCTTCGGTAATGTGACGGGAACATTGCCCCCAAAAATAAAATGAAGCCACGAATCTCTGTTGTCTGACAGTGGGAGAATGTACATGAACACATGGGGGTCTTTGCAACCAACAACAGAACATCTGCCTTTGAGAGTAGCCATTGTAAATCGCGTTTAAGGTAAAACCAGCCGTCAAGACGTGATCCTCTACTGAAAATCAAGTGGGTGGAGCTCCGCTTTAGTTGCTAGTCAGGGGCGGGACTCAGGAAACGTAGTTAGGTGTCAGTGTAATTGTGATGTCACACAGCTTTT